>NC_057709.1:422729-470229 GCF_014466175.1 Vespula pensylvanica | reverse complement strand
TCAGCGGCCATGACCGCTTGTCTACCTTCTTGACCAGATATACCAACACCAACATCAGCTGTTTGTATCATGCTCACGTCGTTAGCACCATCGCCTATAGCTAACGTTCTCATTCCTAATTGTTCCTTCACTATACGTACTATATAAGCCTATAGAAGAGAGAAAAAAAAAGAGAGAGAGACGTTATAAGTATTAATCAAATGCCATTAGAAAGATTTCTTTGAAATTAAGCTCAATGTTTAGAGTTAAATGTCTTACCTTTTGTAGCGGTGTAGCTCTGCAAGCAAGTACACTGGAACAGGTTCTTGTTAATTCAAGGAACGGACCTGTTAAACCAGATCTTGGATCGAGTATGACGGTCAACGTTTTACCATCAACTACAAGTGCACGTTTCCTTGGCCATGGACTACCTATCCTATGAGCATCCCTTTCTGTTAAATCGTAACTGTACATGGCAATACCATCCTCGTTACGATTATCTATTCTTCCTTCGGTTATTAGATTATCTCTTTTAGCTGATTCCAAATAACCACGTATCAAAGTTTCCGCGACCGATTTAGACCTCGTTTGCAACTGCAACAGTTGCATCGCCGGTGAAAATAAACCTGCTGAGTAAGCAACGTTCACTGCCGTTTCTGGCTTATCACCTAAGGGAAGAAGAAGGACAAAAATGAAAGGAAGAAAGAAAAGAAAATGCCAGGCCTAAAAATAAACTCCTATGTCTTTATAGATCAGGATTAAACGTTTCAAAATACCTGTTAAAACCCAAACTATAATCCCAGCGTTAACGAGAGCAGCGATGGTTTCTGGTACACCAGGTTGCAATTTATCTTCTATACCAGTTGCACCGAGCAATGTCATATGATTTTCTAGATTAGCGTAAGAGTCACGAATACGACGTTCGCGATTTTCATTGGCCAATTCAGCTTCCAAGTGTTTTTCACGCCAAGTTTCATATTCCTGTTGGGTCAACGATCTTCTTGCCATTACCAATGTACGAAGACCTTGACGTGCATAAGAATTTAATTGTTGCCTGATCTTAGCTGATGTCATAGAATTTTCATCGCTTGATGTCAATGACGCTAACACCGTAGTGTCTGCTCCTTTGCTATACAAAATGATTTCACTGGTTAACGGATGACGTACTACAACTGACATACATTTCCTACTGGAGTCGAATGGTAGAACCTAAAAATATATATATATATATATACACACACACACAAACACAAACATATATATATATATATATATAGAAAAAAAGAGAGAAATAAAGATAGAGAAAGAAAGACAATTGTCATATTATTGTCAAGTTCAAAGAACACTTGTTACTAACATATAAAATCTCATAACTTAGAATCGACTTGTCTGGCAATGAAATTATAGTATTGCGAGGTGTACGTTTGAGTAATTTAACATCGTAAGCTCTTGCTGCATTGACCAATGCCAACTCGTCGGGACTTTCGGCTTCGTAAATGGCTGGCGTTGGTGTCAGCTGTTCGACTGACCTTCCGCTCATATCGAATATTGGACTCAACAGATTACGCCTTTTCTGTCCACCGTTTGGCGATTGTTTTCTCGATAACAATCCCAAACTTAAGCTTGGTATCGACGTTACGTTCAACAATTTCGGCCTGCAAACACGTGGTAACCTTGAAATAAAATTTTTTCTCTCTCTACTATCATCCAAGACATATATACACACATATATTTTTTTCTTTCGTTTATCCATACCTAGCCATTTTGGATTGTAATTTAGGTGTATCGTTGAGGACAGCAGCTGAATCGATGATCGATGAGATCGGTGATGAACTATCACCTGTTATACTTGGAGGTGGTGTAGGCATTGGTAATGCTGGTATAGTAGGTGGTATAGAAGGTGACGGTGATGGAGTCACGCTTCTGGACTCGGACAATCTCTCGTATCTACGATTATCGTGACAAATTTAACATTACGATTATCAGAAAAAAAAAAAAAAAAAAAAGGAAACAAATAAATATGAAATACCAACCTAGTTGGTGCACTACCATTTTTATGCGGTTCCTCGATAAGACCACTTGAGTTCATAATATCATGATGCGGTTGAGAATTGACCACAACTGTGTTGCAAGTTGCCAAGACGATAAGGAACTCTTGCAAACGATGTCTAAAGGTACCAATGAGCAAATCTTCTTTTAATCTTGGACAAGGCATTAAACTTTCACCTTCTCCTTCATGAGCATAATCTTGTCCACCTACTGCACATCTTCTAAACAACATCTTGTTCTCCGTCAAGGTTCCAGTCTTATCCGAAAATATGTACTGAACCTAGATAACCAGTTATCAACATACATGTTACATATTTTCCTTGACGTTTCTCTTATCTGTTTATCTTTCCCTTACCTGACCTAATTCTTCAGTAATGTTCAACGCACGACACTCAGCTCTACGTCCGGTTTCTTTGTCATACAAAAAACTATCACGACCTATGTGATATATCTGTCCGATTTTAGCCATCTCTATGGTCACGTACAAACTCAAAGGTATCATCACTTGTAGGATTATAATAAACGTCCAGAAAGTAATCATACTTTCGTAATTAGGATCTTGTAACACCGGAAGAAACGGGATCGAAATTGTCGTAGACAATGACGACAACCATAATCGATAACCGATCGCACCGATCATGCACAGTATTATTAGGATTGCCATGCACCATATTATGTCGCAATTCATCCTTTTCTCTAAACGTGAACGCTAAAATTTTAGATATTTGAATCATTAGCTTTAGGTGAGGAGTCGATCCATGATATCATTTATTTTATTAGATTTAATATTTACCTTGTGCCTTGGTCCACCATTATTGAGCATAGCTTTGGTCTCATGTCCAGCATAGACCACAATACCTTCTATAAAGTCTGTATTTTTTAACAAACATTCCCTGAGTAATAAATTATCGATTGTAACTGGTACTCTCCCGCCATTTGGATGAACTACAGCACCATGAAACCTATAAAAAAAAAAAAAAAAAAACAAACAAACAAACAAACAAACAAAAACAAAAACAAAAATCGTTTTTACAAATTTGTATATAGAGAAATACACTTGATAGACCTATTATTAAATTTTTTTTTATAAATAAATTTGTTTACCTATTTATCTTAGTACTTGGTTGATCAACCTCGAGCATCGAACGAAATTTGGCAGGTTGAAATGTATCTCGCAATTCGAAAAAACCACGTACAACCTGTCGCTGCTTCAAATTCGTTTCGCCATCTAGATTACAGGTATCGATATAAGCTAAACCCTGAGGATCACTGCTGCGGAGAAGTAATAGATCTGCTGGGACTACTTCGTTGTTTGAAAGGTGTACCAGGTCACCGACCTTTACGTCCTTCCATGCAACCTGCATGTATCTACCACCTTCCCTGTAACATCCATAGAAAACAAAAAAAAAATAAATAAATAAATATCCCATAATGATTCCGCAGTTCATAATGACTCAAAAGAATATTTTAACACGGTGTAAAGAGAGACATTAGGTTAAGAAGAAGAAGACAATTAGTGTCGCATAAAATGGCCAATTGTAAGGCTTGCCAACTAAATTCAAGAACGTGGAATACAATGAACAATCAGGAGTGAATAATAAAAGTAATTCATCATTCTATCGATATTTAATGATCTAAATTAATCACGTTATTAAAAAAAATTTTTTTCGGGGTAATGTATCTACTAGAAAGGTTATACGGTGCACAGAAGAAAGAGAGAGAGATTAGAATTTTTAAAACGATGCTGTTACGCGTCATTGATCGTAATGAGAGAGTTAGAAGGCCGAGACCAAGACCGAGACCTTTTGTGCAACCTTTCAATGCCTTCTAGCTTCTATCTATCTATCTATCTATCTATCTATCCATCTATCTATGTATCTATCTGTCCATGAAGAAAAAAAAGAACGGAATGATACAACGTGACAAACTCGAGTCGCGTGACATTTGAATTATAAGACTGATTAGTACTACAAAGCCCTATGGAATACTTATGAACATTTAATATCACATTCCTTATTTATTTATATATATTTCATGAAAATTAAACGATTAGGTCAATTGTCGAGTGCAATTACTAAAACGATACTTTGTCACGATAAAACCTCGCGAGACTCGTTCACTTTAATTCCTATTAAATCGAGCACATACATATGGAGAACACGCGGAATGAATTCAACAAATAATCCATAAATTATTGATCAGAATCGTTGAAAGTTTGATAAAACGTTTAATTGGATAATATCATGGCGAAATAGAATCTTATAATATTCTATCATTGCTATTAAATTTCGATTATGTTTTTTTGATAATCATTAGAGCGAACTGATAACGTTCAAACGATTCTTTTTGATTTATATATATACATACATACATACATACATACATACATACATACATACATACGTACGTACGTATATTAAAAAAGCGATCTTATATATATATATATATATATATATATATATATATATATAGATTTATATATAGATATCGAGATTAGATCAACGGGTAATAACAGCAGCTAATGAAATATTTCTCAAAGGAAACACTCGAACGAAGGTTTCGCCAAAGAGTATCGAGAAGTAATCAACTTCTGACTGACGGTATGTGCCACATACTTGAGTTATTGTTAGATGCGTGGTCGAACGTATATTACCGATCGTGCGAGCGAAGGTCAACCAATCTCCAATACTCTCATACTGATATTCGAACGAACTGTGCTAATGCATTTAAAAAGAAAAAAGAGAGAGAGAGAGAGAGAGAGAAGAAGAAGAAGAAAAAAAGACAGTGATTCATCATCACTCTTCTAGCTCTATTATTTACAGGAAATTAAAAAAAAAAGAAAATGTATCGCATATCGAATAGATACTATGCACGATGTATTACAAATATATCAATAAATTCAATCACATATATTTGTCTTACATATAAAAATTAATAACTCATTGATGCGATCGAAATTAACCTTCTCAACGCCTCCTTCTTTCATTCTCCTTTCTCTTTTTATATCATGAATTAATACTGTGTTCATGGTGAACCCAAGTAAATTACCACCACAAATAAAACGATCTCGTTCCCGTGTCCCACATACTCCTTCTTTAACACGCATGGTTTGTAATGATGTAACTGGTGACGTCAGGTGGATACTACTTAACGGCACTCGTTCGAAGAAAGATGAAGGAGAGGAGGAAAATCCTTTGAAGGATTCTCCATCTCCATCTCCCACTTCCAACATCCTCCTTCTCCTTCTCTCATCTTTACGACTTCTTAACAAGATAATATCACGCAAATCGACGCAACAACCAGCACTTTGTGCACTCAACTACATCATCTTTCCATATCATCTTGCATTTATATTCACGTGATCGATCACACTTCTATATATCGATAGCATTAAATCAATCAAATTTACATCGATCGGATCTAACGACACATACTTTGTACGATTACAAAAATTATTGAAATTATTTTGGAATTTTCATTTTGTCTAATTTTTTTTTTCTTTTTTTTTTTTTTTTTTTCAATAACTCGTAGTATGTTCATTTATGCATCTTTTTTATCTCTGTATGTGTGTAAGTACATTAACCGGTTTTTATTGTTATATACTACTGTAATAAAAGATATTTTTATCTTTCTCTCTCACCTCACCCATTTAATTTACTTCATCCTGTCATCCATCTCATGAAAATGCAAATAACGTTTCTTTTTTTTTTTTTGTTTTCTTTTCTTTTCTTTCTTTCTTTTTTTTTTTTTTTTGTAAGTCTAATTTCCACGACAAAAGTTTGTTTTCAATGAAAGAACGTTTCTTTAATATTCCGAAGGAAAGAAGGAATCCATTTTTGTTTCTTCTTCCTTTTTAGCATCGCATATCGTTCTACTATAACGCTTGACTATTAGTAGAGACTATTTCAAATTTATTCATCTCTCTCTTTCTCTCTCTCTCTCTCTGTCTCTCGTGAAAGAAAAATTAATGGTGAAAGGCCAAAGAAGGTCAGGCCGATCATGCTGCAAGTGCAAAAAAAAAAAAAGTGGAGTAGGTAGAGGTCGATGCTAACAATTTAAAAAAAACAGAGAGAGAGAGAGAGAGAGAAAGAAAAAAAGGAAAACTAAAACAAAGAAAAAGAAAGAAGAAAGAGAAGACATGGAAGTCGTGCGAAACGATAAACAGGAAACGTAAAAAAAACAACGTTAAAAAAAAAAAAAGGAGAAAAAACTTGCCAACGTAAAAGACAACGCTAATTCATCATCATGTATAGGTACATCGTTATCTATGTTTTCTGGTATGATCATTGGTTGAGGAAAGTCAAGACTAACGCGCGCTTCGAAACGCTTTTTATGAGATTACGAACGATATCGATATGACGTAGAGATATATAACTTGCTGACACATCGTAACGCATACATATATACGTACATACATACATAAATATACACACACACACGCGCGCGCGCGCGCGCGAATCTTAAGATCTTAGAAAATTAGCTCGTAAATCGAATTATCCATTTTCGATTATATCGAAAACGTCAAATGACGACTATATTAAAAGTTCTGACATCATTCTAAGAGTTTCCTCAACGATGAAAAGAAAAAGAGGAAGGAAAAAGTCTTCTCTAATAATTTTCTATCTCGATATTATCGTTAGCTTATTTATCCAATCGCTAATACGCTAATCGGTTTGGAGATTGTCCCAAAAATATATTCTCCGAGTAATTTTCTATCGCAATAATAATTAAAGATTTATTCTGAATCGTTTTGGGATATCACAAAAATGAAGATAAGTACGTCGTTTAATAATTTTCTATCGAAACGATGCGATCAGATTTGTTTAATAATTAGTGCGGCATCGTTCTAAACGAAAAAGAGAAAGAAAGAAAAATGTTTTTCTAATCGTTTCGTAACGGAATACAATTGTCGGATTTACCATCGCGAGGTACGCGACACTTCCTTCGAATTTGAACGAAATAAAAAAAAAAGTAAAAAAAAAAAAAATAAAAAAAAAACTGAAAGAACATCATCTATCATCCAATAACATATCTCATCAGAAATACTATTATTAGATCAAGTTTTTGATGGATTTCCATCGTTCGATCAACAATTGCGCTGCCATTGGCAAACATTTCGTTGGATTTTCTGTTCGATCTGGACGCACCTTTTAAAGTTAACTGTCAACAAAGGTGCAAACGAGATAAGCGATAAATTTCCAGTCGATTTCGCGACGAATACTTCGACGAAACTTGAAGACAAAGATAGATAGATAGATAAGATGAGGAAAAAAAAATAAATCGGAACAAATAGAAGAATATACGTATGTATGTATCTATGTATGTAAGTACTGTGCACTGTGCACCGTTGATACCTGTACAAAGTATACTTGAAGAGTATGCATAAATAGGACGTGACGATGTCGAGTTTAATGGATGAAGGCATAAAGATACATGTAATCAATGAAAAGAAAAGAGAGAGAGAGAGAGGAAAGATTCAAACCTGAATATATAGATAGAAAACCCTGAAGAAAATTCATATAACGCATTGAAGAATATATTTCCTCGACCTGATTATTTTCATCGTTCTAAAAAAAAAATAATTCTTAACGGAGAATAAAAAGATCATTTGATGGTCGGATCGCGTTCACTTATGTATATCTGAAGTAGATGATTATCGAAAGATTAAACCAATCATTGTAATCTTTCAATCTTATTCAAGACAAATAAGCATTTAATCAACGATTTAGTTTTTGTTGTAACTGGTGAAATTGATTTGTTCTTCTTTTGCTTTCTTTTCTTTATCCACAGACTGACTTCCATCTTGACAATAATGTTAATATACATATATGTATGATTCGCTCGTGAGTTGACAATGAATACACTTGACTAATAAATTTAAAGACCTTGCGGTATAATATTCAGAGCTGTTAGAACGGAGAAGAAGTTATTATTCGCTAAAAGCGATCATATTCGGTGATTTATTACGGTTGTTTGAATTCCTGGGGTTATAACAGTAATTTTATGCAGCGACACGTTCTATCGATTTGAAGTAGAGTAATGTAAACATACATATACATACATATATACAAACAAATATATATATATATATATATACGTAAACGACGCCTACACGCACACGAGCGCTTTTATATATTTATTTGTGACCTTTAGCAAAATAATGACATATAATATACATACATATATGTATATATAATATCGTTTTTCATTATTTATATTTAAAAAAAAAATATAAATAAATAAATATATATATATATATGTATGTGTGTGTGTCTACGAGTTAAATTCGAAGAAAGAAAAATTTCTCTTTTCGATCGGTGTCAATGGCCGATAAGAGTAGACAAAGAACACCGTAGAACACATCGTTATGTTACAATAATAGTAGTGTAGCTAGAGAAACAACTTGTGGGAATTCGCATAGTCTTGCAGGCAATGTGAATAAAAAGAGAAAAAAAAAGTGAAAGAGAGAGAAAAAGAGAGAGAGAGAGAGAAGAGTGATCGGGACATCGGTGTAACCGATCGATCGTACTATCCGTTATGTTATCAAAGTCTTGTTCAAAGAAACCGCAAACCGCAAAAGAGGTAGCGAGAGCAAAAGAGAGAAAAAGAAAAGGGAAGAGAGAGAAGAAAAATTTTCCTTTAACCCAAGTAAGAACATTTTATTCAAACTCAACAGGATCCATTCTTCGATCGTGAATATATTAAAGTAATACATTCATTGACCTTCAAATAAATAGTCTTTTTCATTCACAAATACTCGTAACTTGTTGAACCCTTCGAAGAACTTATTTTTGAAGTCATTGCAGTTCAACACGTGGTTGTTAAACCGAATAAAACTCAACGAAATTTATATATTATATATATATATATATTTTTTTTTTTTTTTATTATAAACGAAACGTTATAACACGGATTAAATCTTGAAAAATTTATTTATTTCGTTCGGCAAAAGTTTTACAATCGTTACGAAGGTTTGATTGGTCCGAATAAAAGCAACAAAATTTCCTATAGAATCGATTACACGTATATATATATATATTTTTTCCAGCCGTTATAATCGAATCATTAACCAGGGCAGAACGTGAGTAAACGATCGAATGTAATTGTCAAGGTCATATTTCAGTTCATCATTACAGACAGACAGATAAAGATGGATAGATAGACAGTATATATGTGTTAGAAAGACAAAGAGAGATAAACGAAAATCAAATCGTTAGAATGTGGGCAGTGTGTCACGATCCGACGACGTCATTTTCAATTGACCGCACGCGAATAATGGCGTCGATCGAACGTCTCTTGAATGACGATTGAAGGGAACATCGAATTAGAATGAAGAGAAATGGGGGAAGAAAGAAAGACAGAGAGAGAAAAAGAAAGAGAGAGAACGAAGACAAGGTACACGTGTACCGAAGCTTCTTATCCGAACACAATCTTATTAGTTAGAATTCTCTAGGATCTCTTTAGAACCCACAAAAAAAAACATACACGCGCAGAAAAAAAAACAGTTGGAAATATTGTCAAGCCCCTCAGCTAAAAATTCGACTGTTGGATCGATTGAACTAACAACCCGAAAAGAAACTGCCTTATCTATCTATCTATCTATCTATCTGTTCCAAATTCGTTGAGCTAAATCTTATCAATGAGAACGTGATTAGAGCCCAAACAGTTTCGAAAATCAAACAGAAGTTGACCGATCGGACAAAGAAAAAAAATAATAATAAAAAAAAAAAAAAAAAAAAAAAAGAAAGATTAACGATGAAAGATAAGGCATTAGCCCTCGTGTTATTTCATTACCGATGAAACCGCTGTTAACTCAAACTTTTCCACACACCAGTGTTACACCAGTGTACACATGTAAAAGCTTCGCGATAAGAAAGGGATAAATGGCCGCGAGAAAAACCGATAACGAAATGCGAGTGTTATAATCATCTGTTAAAGAAGGTCGTGTCGATTTATTGTTAAAAAAAAAAAAAAAAAAAAAAAAAAAAAATTACTCTGAATCAAGGAAAAAAAAAATTTGTTAACAGTTTGGACTGCGATCATCGCCCACTTTTATCAATTCATTTTTAATTTATATCAATTTTTTTTTTTTTTATTATTATTATTATTATATGTATATAGGAACTTATGGTTAGACGTATCGGAATCACAACAATAGATCGATACCCTTACATATATATGTATATATACCTTTTATATGGATATGTATGTATATATACACACGCATGTATATATTTGTGTATGTGTGTGTCAGCAGTCGTGCGATTAAATTGCATTATAAATGACCTCCGTGTCGTGATCGTTCTAGGGACATACTACGTAGCATACTAGAGTAAGCACAAGTAAAAGGATACTATACAGTCATCAAGCAAAGCAACGATCGTCAACTTTTATCATCGTGATATCAGCCTAACTTTATCCCACCCCTAGTTGCATCTTTTTTCATCCCTTTTCTTTTTTTTTTTCCTTTTTTTTTCTTCTGCTAACACCCTTTCACCTAGATCTCGAACATCTATCCTTTTTGTTTCTTTTTTTTTTTTTCTCGAGCAACTTCGATCGATCCTTCGGATAAATCTTTCGATCGATTTCAAGAAAAAGAAAAGAGAGAGAGAGAGAGAGAGAGAGTAAAGTAAAAAAAGAATTGAACACTTTTAGTTTATTATTTCGGAATCTTGTGTAAATATATGTTGAGATTGAACGTGGATGTGTACAGGTGTTTCCACAGACATATATATACATATATACATATAGTTAGATATATGTATGTAACTGTGAAATGAGAAAATTAGAGAGAAAGAGAAAGATATTTAACCAGAACCATGACCTCTTCTCTTCGATGTAAGTACCTGTTAAGGATATCACCAACACAGCTATTACGAAAAAGGAAACTGACTTTGTATAAAGTTTCTCTAGAATATCACCGGATCGTTTCATCTTTTAATCTCGATACATATGTCTGTGATATTTCGAGGTAGAGATTGAATAACAAAAATAGAAAAAATAAACATTTTTAAAAAAATACAGATCCAACGAAAAAAAGAAGAAGAAGAAGAAGAAATGAATAATTCAAAAAAAAAAAAAAAGAAAAAAAAAAGAAAAAAAGAAAAGAGAAAAAATAATAAAAAGATTACAGAACGGAAGCAACGAGGTAATATAAATGATAAGAGATAAAAGAAAGAGAAAAAAAGGGCAGAGGTCTGTCCTGATAATACTAATATATCTGAAAATTTTTTTTTTGATTGAACGTTATCTATGTACCTGATATATAGATACATGTATATATAAATTTCTATATATGTATATATATTTCATGATACTCGAGACACAAGCAAGACACTTTCCTCTGATCTCATCCCTATATATATATATATATATATATATATATATATATGTATGTATGTATGTATGTATATATAATATATATATACACAAATATATAGTATGTATATATGTATAATGTTGGTGGTCGACCTACATGCTTTCGAGCGACAACCGCATTGATATCGATCGATCGAATTCCGCGGTCGAAGGAGCAACCCCTTTCTGAGGAGTCCCACACTAGTTTCCATGTTTAAATATCTATCACTTCCCTTCCATCTTTAAACTAAACGATTAGGCTTAATTTAACATTATTTTTAAAAAATCCTCGACTCCTCATATACATATATATATTTCATTTATTATATATGTATTGTATATGTATTAACACTTACCCAACATAAACGCGACAGGTTGAATTGTTGACTCTACGATCGCTTGTCGACCTTCTTCGATCTTCAAAAATATCTTTCAAGGCTGTCACCCCCAATACAAAAACAACTGGTATTATCGCCACTTCCTTTCCAAATGCATTGATATCTGGTACCCAATTAAGTAGAACGATGAATATAAAATATAAATTAGCAACACGCCGGCATTGTTCGAACAGGTTACGTGGTATGAAGTTCAGGATCGTATATTTCGTTGTTTTTACCCTATATTATTTTGTTTTTTTTTTTTGGATAACAAAGAAACAAACAAACGAATAAACAAAGTGAATTATACAAGTAACGGGAACGAACGATTTGTTAGAAATTATGAAAAAGATATTACGAGAAATGATCAATGAGAAAGATCTAACCTATTGTTCATCCTTCCACCATTTGGATGCTGACTTTTTGGAGTACGAGGTGGTACCAAATGATTAGGTACTATGGTCCTTAATCGAGGCTCTTCTGGTAAAGGTCCGAAATAACGTGACCAAATTCTTCTCCATAATGGCGGCGCTGCGCTACGTCTTATTGTATAGATTGATTCCGATCTATAACAATTGTATTATTAGCCCTGTTAACACTGAACGATTCATCTCAATTATTAAAAAAAGAAAAAAAAAAAGAAAAAAATTATCAAAATATTTGTTATCTCGACCAATTTACTCGAAAGGATCGATCAGATATTATAGTCGAGTCCAATAAGACATCCAAGGACGAAAATGAATGAAAAACAGAAAGAGAAAAGAAATATTCCATCTGTAAATCTAAATTAAGATATCGATGTTTGAATTTACCTGGATGCTTGCCTGGAATGTCCACGAAAGGAGGGCACTTTTCCAGCGGTAGATGGCCGTGATTCCTCTCTGTGGCCAGGAGGCAAAATAAAATCTGTTCTCGAGCCAACACGACTGTGTCCCGAAACAGGAAGTTGACTTTGAACATCTACGACCTGTCCTTGACTGAACGCTCTCTGATGTCCTGGTTTTTTTAATGCCGACGGGCGAACCGGACCGGTTAACGTTGGTAAAGGACCTAAATAAGATCCACCAGTTGGCCAGGGCGTTTGCCAAGATGTTTGATACGTCGCTGGGTTTGGTGTAACGCTTGAACTCGCTAGGACACCTCCATGACTGGCTGATCTGGCATGGGTCTTCGAATATGGTCTTCTTCTTAATCGAGACGAAGGATCTTCGATATCCTTGATCTCTCCAACATCGTTGCTTCTCATGGAACCAAGTACGGTTGGTGCTGATAATGGTGCAAGTTGTAGGGATGGTATAATATTTCCTTGATATTGTTGTTGTTGCTGTTGCTGTTGTTGACGTGAAACTCCCGGGAACACGTAAAGAGAAGCTTGTTTCTCGATATCCTCGCAAGCTGCTTCTTGCATACCTCTCTCGGACATACTGGCACATCTACAAATTCATTATTTTATCTTCAGACTCTGTCTTAGAAAACGAATCAATCAATAACGAACTTATCAAACACTTTTCCAACATGGAACAACAGAACTCCTATCCATCAAAACTTCCTTAGAACTTTCAGATCTACAATTATTTCTTTATTATTCGATCATTGATACTTTTCAAGTGAGAATGTCGATCCGACCCAATTCAAAACCCGACCCGATATATTCTCTTCGAGGGTTCCAATATGATATTTTCGAATGTTATCGATCTATCTATCGGTAGATTCGAAAATTGCTCGGAAGAATGTCTACTTTCTTCGTTCTATTTTTATGATAGCACAACACCCACTGAATAAGATAGAGAGTGAGAGAGTGAGATAGGATGTTCAGGAAGCAACGTCGTAATCCATTTGGAAGCGATGACTCTTCGGAGCATTGGGTGCACTTGCACTCGTTCGACACAGCAAAGCTATTAATAAGATTAACCAAAGTTCCCCTTTTTTTTTCTTCTTCTTCTTCCTCTTCTTTTATATATATATATATATTTTTTTTTTTTAACGAACAAGTAAATTAGGAAACGAAAAAGAAAGAAGTTTGAAAGAGCAATTGGACGAAGACACGCTTTAACTTTACCAGTTTGCGGACTGAACGATACGAAATGATGACGGTTCTATACGTATGTCGGTAAAGAGCGTATCTAAGCCACCTTATCTCTCCCTTTCTCTCTCTCTCTCTCTCTCTCTCTCTCTCTTTCTTTTTCTCTGTCTGTCTCTCCTACCCTCTCTCTCTCTCTCTCTCTCTCTCTCTTACGAACATATTCGTGCGTCGTTAACCTGAACATTCGATAAGACAAAAACTCGCACGAGCTCGAATTTCTTGGAAAAAAAAAAAAATCATTTTTTCCGGGTTATATATTACGACAAAAAAAAAATAGATCGTTTGATCGATCCAATCGATCCAACGTTACATCGGATATTTGACCGAAAGTCGAGCAATTTTTTGGATTCTCTTTCTTTTCTTCAATTCTTTTTCTTTTTTTTCTTTTTCTTTCTTTTTTTTTTGCGACTAGAAACGTAATATCGTTCCCGCGGAATAAAATTCTACGTTTATTTTGACTGCCACGTCGACGTATTAGCTAATTACGTAATCACAGAGAAGTATACATTTACCATGGTAAAGGTCTGCTAAATTCGATTGGATTTAAAAAAAAAGAGAGAGAAAGAGAGAAAGAAAAAAATATCTATCAGATATAATAGTATCTATAGCGAGAATCCTTTCTTTTTTTTTTTTTTTATTCCTTTTCTTAATTATCATCTTTTTTCTTTTCAACAATGACGAACACAATTTTATCGTAATTTCAAAGGACGTCTGACGCATATCTGTTTAGACTAGTAAACTAATATAATTCAACATTAAATATGTTATTTTACAATATTATCAGTACAAGGAAAAGACGTGTGTTACCTTCGTCCTTGGTAAATTTTCGCGAGTTTCGTTGAGGGATAAAAGAAAATATACACTTGCAAAGAAAACACGTTTGATCTCGAGATTCGTGAGAAGAAAAAAACAAAAGGAAAAAGGAAAAAGATATGCCGATAACCAATTTATCGATCGAATAAATGATAAGAATAATAAGATTGCTAAAAATAAATGTGTTTGATCAATCCTCAAAAATCATTGTATACTTCCTTAAAAAAAAAAAAAAAAAAAAAAAAAAAATATATAAATAAAGAAATAAATAAAAATGGAAAGAAAATAAAAAAAAAAGAAAAAAGAAAACTTGATACATACACCGGTTCTTTCACTTCTTTATTATATTTGAATTATGTACAAGCCAGTTTCTCAAATAATCATTTGGGAATCACTAGCAGAGTCGCGTGTGTACAGGTGAAAGCAACTAAAGGATTCCACTGTGGTCGGATCGATGCCAAGCTAAATCCCTACGCTTAATGTAAACGGACAATATCAAGGGTAGAAAAATCGACCAATGGAAATTTAGGTCACGATGAAATAATGAAGGATACGTAATCTAAAATGAAAAGGAAAAATTAGATATTTCCGACGAAATCTTCAAACATTTCTCAGTCTTTAATCGATTTTTATAATGCAAAAGAAATGTTTTAACGAAGTGAAGATCAAGATCTATCGATTAAGATTTATCAATGATCGATAATATTTCGTGTTCTCGATCCTCACGTTATAGAATGTCCCTTGTATCAATCATTTCTATTTGTCGAATTAAAAATAATCAAATATCGATATAAATTGGTATATCGTGTACAAGTACATACATACATACATATATATATATATATATGTACTTAATATATATAATAATGACGTATGTAAATAAAAATTTTCATGAGATATTTGATTCCGCATTGAGTCGAAGGTTACTTGAATTACTTCTTTTTACAATATTACATAATATTCTTATTATACAGGGATACCCAAAAATAATCGAAATTCATTTCGATCATATGCAATAAAATTTATACAATTGATATATCATTTTCAAAAGTGGATACCTACACACACAGACATACACGCGCGTGCACGATTATATCATTAAAAAAAAAAAAAAAAAATTTCATGAGAAGTCGATTCCGCATCGAATCGAATCGAAGGTCACTGTATTTTTTTTTTCTTTTTTTTTTTTTCTTTTTTTTTCAATTCCACGTAACAAGTGTATTTAAGGGACACCCTTTATACAGCCAACGAGTTAACAGTTATTACGGTAAACTTACATTAATCGGGAAATATCACCCGACGTATCGATCACTTATTCTTTTTTTTTTTTTTTAAACTCGATCGAAGAATATACTATTCCGTTAACAACGTGTCCTTCGAACTTGTCAATGTGTTCGAATAATAACGAAAAATTTCTTTCACTGAATCCTCGTTAACTCGTTACACGAAGTCCCCAACCGGTTTCATTGCCGAGTTGAGAGACTAAGCGTAAGAATCGGTATAAAAAGAAACGAATGACCTTCCAACTCGGACGAGTAAGATCAGATCCAATGATCTTTTTTTTCTCTTCTTCTTCTTCCTTTTTTTTTTCTTTTCTTTTCTTAACACACACAATCGAGAAGGTCGACATAAAATCGGTCAAAATGATTATCTTCATTTTTATCACTGATCGACGGTACGTAATCTTATCCTCGATTGAACTTTGAGAGAAAGAGAGAGAAAGAAAAAAAAAAGAAAGAAAGAGAAGAAAAAAAAACAAAGACAATCGATTATTTCTCCAACCCTCATCCCCCACCAACCCTATCCAACAAATTACATCCTCTTCTATTACGTGTTACTTTAGTACACAACGATTTACTACTATACGCATGTAAAAGTTCACGGTCGAAGTAATTCAAAACTTTTGTCCAACTTGTATGTATATATATATATATGTATATACGTATATATATATATGTATATACATATATATGTATATACGTTCGCGAATTAATAATCATCATGGCCGTCAGAATAGAATCGTTCTTAATAACGAAAGACGAAGCCAGTAAAACGAGATAAATGATCCAGTATCGCGTAACTAATTTATGCTTCTTGCCTCTTATATACATATAGATATGTAGATATATATATATATATATATATATATATGTATATACAAGAGAGACTATTTCATTAACGTCTCACCACTGATTTGTTTTCTCACTTTCGTCGTTCCATCGTTTTATAATAAAATGATCCAGTACATAAGATCTAATAGTTCGTCTCGTTAAACAAAATTATTACGTCGATCGATAAAAAATATTGTTGTCCGTTGTTAAACACGTGTCTATTGTTCTTAATATTTCCTTCTTAACGTTCGATTATTTTTTTTCCAACCAACGTCGATATACCATCGCTAAAGAAGTTTACTACTTGTGAGAAGTTTTTAGTTGAAAGAAGAATAGAAAATACTCTGTCCCCTTTATCCTTTCTTGGGCTACACAACATCACGAGAGTCACATACAAATACGATTGAAAGACGTTCATGGAATCCTATTCAAACGATCTACATAGATAGATGTATAGATATATATGTGTGTAACTAGTTTTGTTCGACTCTTGATTATTCAAAAAAAAAAAAAAAGAAAAAAAGAGAGAGAGAGAGAGAGAGAGAGAGAGAGAGAGAGAGAGAGAGAAAATTACGCGTAGTATTTATACCAAAAAGAGAGGGGGAAAAAACCCCTCGAACAAATATGGCGTCCTCGTTTCGCGCGGAAGACAAATTTAAAAGATAAGAAGAAGAAAGAAAAAAAAAGAAGAAGAGCGAACAAATATGGCGGCCTGTTTTTTACGCGGGAGGTAAATTTGAAGGAACAAAAAAAAAAGAGAAGAAGGAAGGAAGAAGGAACCGAACGAATATGACGCCCTCGTTTCTTTTTCTTCTTTTCTTTCTTTTCCTTTTTTTTTTTTTTTTTTAAGAAACGAATTTGAAAGAAATGAGCGAAAAAAGAAAGAAAAGAGAGAAACGAATATGGCGGCCATATTTTACGCGGGCGGCGAATTTAAAGAGGAAGAGAAAAGAAAAAGATAGTAATTTCGAAATTTCATTTCCAATTCGACGACGAGGTTAATTCGTTTTCGAATATAATTAATTTGTTCAACTAAAACGTGTAAGCATTGCCACGGAACGGAATAATTCCGAAGGAATAATTTTCTCTTCGCTTGGAAGATCAGTTTTAACACACATTTTCAAACTACGTTAACTCGAAATTGAAAGTACGTATATACACACAGATATATATATATATATATATATATATATATATATATATATATGTATGTGTGTATTATTACAGGATTACGAGGCCTGCGATTGGTCGAATTTAAATACGAAGTTTCTCTTCCTCGTCACATTAATTAGAGTACGTTGGACACGTATACGATAAAAAAGAAATAATAATAATAAGAAGAGAAATAATAATAATCGACGATAACAATAATAATAATATGATAATATACTCACATTTTGTGGGGGCTCCCAACGTGGTCCACGTGGCCTTGGAAAACGCTTCCTGATCCGAGGGATGGCACTGCTCTCTTTCTCTCTCTATCTCAAACTCTCTCTTTCTCTTTCTCTTTCTCTTTCTCTCTCTCTCTCTCTCTCTCGCGGTGTCTTCGAACTCCTTTGCTTACGTTTCACATCGTATCGTTGAGAAACAAAAATATATTTTCATAATATCGCTCCGTATGTATGTAATCCATTTGTCTGTATAACGAAGATCAAAAAAAAAAAAGAAAAAAAAAAGAAAAAGGAAAGATCGAAACCGAAATGAAAACAAAAAGAAAAAAAGATCAAACCGAAGAAAAAGAACGTTCGGATGTAATTCGTTTCGTTGCTACAAATCTTTTTTCTCGTTTCTCTTTTCCTTTTTTTTTTTTTTTTTTTCAAATACGAAAAGTGTGAAGAAAAAGATCGTAAAAAGCACCGAAATGTGTCATGAAAACGTGTAGAAGATCGTTTTCGATCAGATGCTAAGAGCCGGTTACGACGACGTTTATCGACGACCCGTTAGATAGATAACTAAGTACACGCGTACACACACAACACGACGGATACATATACACGACGACACATAGTAGAGACAGACAAACACACCGCGCAAGAGGAGAAAAGAAGAGGAGATACGGAAGAGCGCGCGAACTTCTTCGTACTGACGTTAACCGTTCACCGTTCCTTCCCCTTCCATCACTACCGACACTATCCCCACCACCATCATCTCCTGTCTCTCCCCACTCCAACCGGTGTAACGAACGTAACGGATAGTTTGTAGGTACGAACAAACGACGAACGAACGAGTCTACCGCCATAGGCAAACTGACACGATACGAGAAGCGCGCCACTGTACGGACACCGCAGTGCCCTCTCTCGGTCGGTAACAAAATGACGACCGACAACATGCAGCCAATCAAACGTATACAAACTTCCTAATGGCCGATCTTCATTACGCGCTAATTTTGAACTTGAAATATCATCTCTTCCCTCTTTCTTTTCCTCCTCTCCAATCCGATCGAAATAAAGATTGACGAAGAAATAAAAAAAAAAAAAAAAAAAACGATTAATACGAATTCCGAGAAACGCTTTCTTTAATCCTAACAAAAAGTAAATAAATAAAAAATAAAATCAATAATACAATTAAGGCACACGCGTAAGATAAAAAAAAAAAGAGACAGAAAACTCTCTAATTTATCGGAAACGAAAAACTACAAGATTAAGTATAAGAGAACAAAACGATGAAATTTCTAAGGTTGGTATTAATAACCCGTTCTATCAACTCCCTGCTGTCGCGAAACTGGTGAGATAGTGTTAGCGGTAGTGGCCAACTGATGATGGTGTGGTGGTGGTGGTCGTGGTGGTGGTAGTAGTAGCAGCCAAAAGAGAAAGAAAGGAGGTCTTCCGTTCCGGCATAATAGTCGTGTGCGAGTTGGCAGTTACGCGAGAGAACCGTATATCGTCGCGACCATATTTTTCTGACATTTTCTTTTCGATCCGGAAGGAAAGAAAAAAAAAAAAAAAAACGAAAAAAGATCCTGCCCCGAATCGAACGGCAACACCTCTTTTAACCTTTTCCAAAGGTTCGATATCTATTCCCCTCTCTCTCTCTCTCTCTCTCTCTTTCTCTCTTTCTTTCTCTATCTATCTATCTGTCTCTTTCTCTCTCGTGTGTATCTACCTGGCACCCTCCCTGGTCACCAAATTACGGAAAAATACTGTTTGATTCTCGTTATTGTCATCGTATCTATCTCGACGTTGTGATCGATAAAAACGTTTGATTAAGATTTACCTCACCCAAATATATATATATATATATACACATACATATATAAATATATATATATATATATATATAATCAGGATGAATGAAGAATACGACGCGATTGTTCTTGGAACTGGACTGAAGGAATGCATCCTATCCGGTATGTTATCGGTTAGTGGCAAAAAGGTACTCCACGTAGATCGCAACAAGTATTATGGTGGTGAATCGGCCTCTATAACGCCATTGGAAGATCTATTCGCGTAAGTTTCTAAATGATTTCATTATTTGCAGGATAATTAAAAAAAAAAAAAAAAAAAAAAGAAGAAGAGAAACAAAAAGGAAACCTCAAAAAAATATCGCTTGCTTTCCGGCTAAATGTTTCTTATATATATATATATATATATATATATATATACATATTACATATTATATATATATATTTTATACATGTATATAAAACTTTCCAACTTGATTTTAACATTCTATCTCTATCTCTATCTCTCTATATCTCTCACTCTCTCTCTTTCCAAGTTTCTTATCGAAATATTACGAAAGAGAGAGAGAGAGAGATAGAGAGAAAGAGAGACTCTCCTTTTTAGCAGCGCCCGTGCAATGCGGATATATTGATTTTTTACTCTATTCGTACAAGTCCTCTCTCTTATGTATCCTCTCTTCTCTTCCTGAGAAACGAGAGCGTCGTAGACGATCGAAATCTTCCGTTACTGACTCTCTTTCTCTCTTTCTCTCTTTCTCTTTTTCTTTTTTTCTCTGTCTCTGTCTGTCTCTCTCTGTCTCTCTCTATTACCACCACCACCACCACCCCTGCTAGTCCCCCTCCCCTGCCTCCTTTGATCCATATTGCACGTCTCTCTGCTGGTATGTACGATATGTACGATATGTACGATAATCGTCGAGTAGGAGGAAGTCGAACGAGAACGAATAATTTCACTCCTTTGAAATTCTTTCTTTCTTTCTTTTTTTTTTTTTTTTTTGTACTAATTTACAATCAGCGACAACGACCAATGACGCAACGACGACGCTGCGATTCGCTTTTGTTTTTTTTTTGGTTGAGATAGAGGGAAAAAATGAGCGGGAATTTCAAATGTATGAAAAAAGAAATTTTCTCATTTTCTACTTTCTTTTTTTCTCCCCCTTCTTTTCTCTTCCTTTTTTTTTTCTCTCTCTAGATCATACATAATTTTTCTTTTTCTTTTTTATTTTTAGAAACGATTGGTTTATTTTACTTTTTTTTTTTTTCTTTCTTTCTCTTTTTCGGTCGCGATAGATAATCCTCCCACCAATTTGAAGTCGTCGAGCTATACGATATATCTGCTCGTGTTGGATAATATAATTCGACCTTGAATTTTCATATCAATAAAATGTTCCCCTTGAAAACTGTAGTTCTCCTTTTCTTTTTTCCCCTTTTTTTCTTTGCGTTAGAGATGAAATTTTTGTAATGATACTTTATTTTCATCATTCTCTCTCCTCGACTTTATAATTACAAAACAAAAAAAAAAAAAAAGGAAAAGAATAAGAAATGATGATTCTATGAATTCAATGATACAGCAAGACGTATTATTTTCTTCTAGTCGAGTAACTCCCTCTCATTAACCGACTATATGCTACAATTTATTAACCATGTCTTGTTAGCGTCGTGTTTCCTTCTTGAATGAAAGATTAAAATTGATCTCAATTATCTATTTGTCGTCTAGGAAATTCAAGGCACCGCCGCCAGATGAAGGTTATGGACGTGGTAGAGATTGGAACGTGGATCTTATACCTAAATTCTTGATGGCCAATGGTCTCCTTGTAAAGCTACTGATTCACACGGGTGTGACTCGTTACTTGGAATTTAAGTCGGTGGAAGGATCTTACGTTTACAAGTCCGGTAAGATCTCCAAGGTACCGATCGATCAGCAAGAAGCATTGTCCAGTGATTTGATGGGTATATTTGAGAAGAGACGGTTTCGCAACTTTCTTGTATGGGTTCAGAACATGAAGGAAGATGATCCCAAAACTTGGGAAGGATTTGATCCCTTTAATAATAATATGAGCGCGCTTTACAATAAATTTAGCCTTGATAAAAATACTCAAGACTTTACGGGTCATGCATTAGCTCTGTACAGGTGAACGAATAAGTTATAATATTAAAAAGGATATGTCAAAGTGATATTATACTAAATATATATATATATATATATCTTTTTTCAGAGATGATGATTACATAAGTCAAAGTGCGATAACTACCATAAGGAGAATCAAATTATATAGCGATAGTTTAGCACGTTATGGTAAATCTCCGTATTTGTATCCCATGTATGGCCTCGGTGAACTACCTCAAGGTTTCGCTCGACTTAGCGCCATTTATGGTGGTACGTACATGTTGGATAAACCGATCGATGAAATCGTCATGAAAGACGGTAAGGTAAGTAAAATGATCTTTATAATCGCATCCCTGATATCTCAGAATTATCTATTATCTAATTCATAAATGTTTTTTTTTTTTTCATTTTTTTTTTTTTTTTTCATTTTAGGTCGCTGGTGTACGTTCTGGAGACGAAGTAGCTCAATGTAAGCAAGTATTTTGTGATCCTACCTATGTACCTGAACGTGTGAAGAAAGTTGGTCAAGTTATAAGATGTATCTGCCTTTTGGATCATCCGATACCAAGTACAGGTGATGCTCTTTCAACGCAGATTATCATTCCGCAGAAACAGGTGAGTTGAAAAAAAAAAAAAAAAGAAAAAGCAGTTATAATAATTTTTCTAACTTTTATGGAATAACTTTTTTGTTTTCTTTTTCTTTTCCCTATATCCCAGGTTAATCGTAATTCTGATATTTATGTATCCCTGGTATCGCATACTCATCAAGTAGCTGCTAAAGGATGGTTCATAGCTATGGTTTCTACAACGGTGGAAACAAAATATCCCGAACAAGAAATCCAACCAGGATTAGATTTACTTGGACCCATAAGACAAAAATTCGTTTCTATATCAGATTATATGGAACCAACCGACGATGGCTGCGAAAGTCAAATTTTTATTTCAAGGAGTTACGACGCGACAACGCATTTTGAGACTACCTGTTTAGACGTACTTGATATTTTCAAACGCGCAACTGGAGAGGAATTTGATTTCAACAAAGTTAAACAAGAACTAGGTGACGAGGATCAGTAACCGTAATGTGCGTTGTGTGATTTGTCCATTACTCTAAAAATTAAACTATCAAAGTCTAAGTAATCTAATCGGACATTTATCTACCGACTGTGTCGGTCATCGGTGTCTTTATGCAGATACATATTGAGAATGTAATACTGCAACAAGACAAAGTCCTTTATTTTCATTTTTGAATTGTCTCTTTGACAGAGAACAAAAAGATATTTTTTTTTCTACTTTTTTTTTTGTTCCATCAATTTTTTTTCTCTGTCCTCTTAATCTCTTAATCTGAAAGTCATCCAAAAACTAATACTGCCCCTTTACTTTAGCCTAAAACAAATAATTTGATTTGATATAAGAGACATCGAATTTTCTTGTCAAAAAAACCTCTTCTTCGATCTTTGATACCCGATTAGTATATTACATATTTGAAGATAACACGGGCCATGCCAGTAGCAGCAAAATATTGTTAGTATTATATGCATAAAGTTTTTAAAATGGCATAGCAGAAGTTTTATGGACACAAATGGTACATCATATTTTAATTACTGAAATAAATAAAAACGAAGGGGCTGAACAAACGAGGACAAAAAAGATAATAGTTATTGTTGCAGTGTCACGATTAAAAAGACATATATATATATATATATATATATATTAAGATATATATATATATATATTAAGAGTAAAGACGAGAGGTACAATATAGCGGTTATATGAAAGAAAAATTCTACGTAAAGAAATATAAATAGTGTGTTTCAGTTTAGCTTTAGAGAATATATTATTCCTATTCATATAGATAATAATAATTCTTGGGAGATGGAAGTAAGCTAAGCGGAAATTGAAATGACATCATAACGACAAAATGAATAAGATAGAGTCCAATACTCTATAAAAATGGAATAGTGCAACAAGAGCGGCCAAGAGTGTTTTATCATGAATATAATATATATATATATATATATATATATATATATATATATAAATATAAAAATTATATATATATGTAAAGATGAAATTGGATCGTTGAAACATTGTTATTTTATGTGAGCTTGCGAATGTGAATATTCCTTTACGTATCCTTGAATGTATCAGAAATATCTATCATTACTTGATAAAGTATGCTAAAAAAAAAATGAAAAAAAAAAAAAAGAAAAAAAGAAAAAAAAAATAGATAGCAAGCGCATATGTCCGTACATCTGTTTGCTGCTACTGAGAGCATGTGTGTTGTGTGAGAATAGAATGAATGTTCGATCATTTCTTTTTTCTATATTTCCATATTTGCTTGCACTTTTTGCTTGAAATCACCAAGCACACTCGCAATTTCTTACTATGTACAAAAAGATTTTATGAATTGTGCATACACATTGATAAGCAAGTGATTTTTTTTTTTTTTTTTTCTTCAGGATGGTATTGGCAATGTAAACTGTAACACGAAAGTCCTATGGAATAAATATATTGATTTAATATCAGTTTATTTTATTCTATTATTTATTTATTTATTCATTCATTCATTCATTCATTTTGCATTGCTCCAAAACATAGAGATTATTATCCCTACATCCAACCGTGATCAATCCATTTGCCAAAACTGGCGATGAAAAAATTTCACCACCAAGTTTTATACTCGATAATATATCTCCTTGAGAAAGTTTACATATATATAATGTACCATCTGTACAAGCAATGCACATGTAATCATCTTCGCACCAAGGAGTGGCATAAATTGGTGAGAGTACATTTTTAATATACTTTAAAACTGGTCCTGTATTTTCTATAGAAGAATTTAATTCCAGATAATATATACTTTTTCCTAAAGATCCGATAATAATATTTTCACAATTTTTTATTGGATCATATTGTGTTATCGGATATGCAAATATATTGCTATTTATTTGGTATGTCCATAACTGTAAAAAAAAAATATTCATTTTAATATATTTCATTAATGTAATTTTTTCAGATAAAAAATTATCAACTTTTCAAGTATCGTCACCTTTATATCAGCCTGAATATCAAAACAGATTAATGTACCTCCTACAGAACAAAACAATACAAATCCATTATGCAGTGTAATAGGTGATACAAATATAGGATTCATTAGTTTATTTCTCCAAAAAATATCTCCTTTTGATTGATTTATTGCTACGCAAGAACCGTCTAAAGTTCCAAATAATACTGTTTCTGTTGCCGAATGTAAGCATCCACTGGCTGAAATACTTCCATTGCTGGCTTTCACGCTCCAAATTTTGGTTCCATTCTATATTTAATATTTATGGTTTTAATTTGATTTAGCTAATGATAAATATATACGTTATCACATACTTCGGTAGAAAGGCAGTACACATTATTATCATAAGATCCAATGTATAATTTATTTTGTGATTCAGATAATAGAGCTGTACATTTTATTATATCTTTTGTTTGATATTTCCAAATAATATCGCCTGTCTTTAAATAAAAACAATAAATATGACCATCATAACATCCTAAAAATTGCATCGATTGTAAGAATGAAGATTCATCATAATGTATATGATTAAAAAAATAAAATAAAATAAAATAAAAGAATACTTACCAACGATACCTTTAAAGTTATCTAAAACTACAACTGAAGATTCAATTCTATTTGGAAGTTGAATTTTATATACGACACTATTATCTTCTGCCTTAAGTTCAACAGTGCAAATCATGCCTGAATGCGAACCAACAGTAACAAATGTTCTTTTGCTAAACAATGTAAAAAGAAAATAAATTGTATTATTTCTTTTTATATGAATAAAAAGATATAATCGTACTCACTTATATTGAAATACAGTTGGTGATGCATCTACACATTTAAGTAAATCGAATGTATTTTTAACACGAATATTAAACATTGCTTTTTTATCAAACTTTAATATTTGATCATTAGATGATAAATGTATGTACGTTTTTCCTTTACATTTTTGCCATAAACATATATCTTCTTCATTTATTTTATAAGCATTATTCGAAAGTGGTTTATGCATAGTTACATACGTATGTATAGGTGTATAACTAGTTGGAACATTGATTTCATTGCGTGTATTAAACAATAAAATATTTTTAAGATATGTTAAACATTCTTCAAATGTAGCATCTTTAAGTAGCATGCCAATTAAATTTGGAAATTGAGTATTTAAAAGTTCACAGATTTCTGTTGAAATTTGGAGAGCCATGATAGAAGTTCCACCTAATTTTAAAAATCCATTAGTTTTAGAATTCAAATAATTATTCCATACACTTTCAAAACTCTTTTCAACTGCATCTCGATGACTACTCGATGTAATTCTATCTTGCATACATATTTTCTGTAAAAACTTAGTACAAATCTTTCCATTCGCTGTAAGTTTAATATTTTTGATAAAATGGATTTTGTCAGGTTTATAAATGTCAGGTAATTTTTCTAAATGCGACATTACTTCCTTTTTTAATTCATACAAAGCAGTTCCATTTGTTATAGCACGTATACACAAATGTAATTTATGTCTCTCCACGTCCCACCAAGAATAACAATTACGTACAAAATGTAATTCGCTAATAGTTTCATTGAGTCTTAACAAATTTAATTTATTTCCATATCGTTTTATTATTTCATTTTGTCTTCCTTTATAAAATATTCGTCCTTTATTATCGATCTGAAATAATTTATAATTGTAAAATTTGTAAAATATAATTATTCTGTATGAATAATAAGGAAAAAAAAAAAAAAAAAAAAAAATGAATAAAAAAAACTTACATGTACAATATCACCAGTATTACGAAATACAGGTCTTTTCATATTTTGCAAAACTTCATTATCAACAATACATAATCTACTATTGCTTCCTAGATTTAAAATAATACGAATTTTATGAAATAGATATAATATGCTAAAGTGATGATGTTGTTATATATAAAATAACAAAATTGTTACCGATATAAAGATGACCATCTCCTTTTGACACTATACTATCATCTTCATTTCTAACTTGAAATATAGTTTCAGATAAGACTGTACCAAGATAAGATGATTCTATTTCTTTATCTATCCATGTAATCTTATTAATACTGGCCCAACATGATACCTCGGTTATTCCATATATGTTAAAAAATTCAGTCCTGTTTTCAAAGTGTTTAATTGCAAGAAGTAAATCTATTTTGGGAAAAGGTTCACCACCCAAAAGAATAATTCTCAATGGACTATCTTTTCCAAGAATTGTGTTGGAAATACGTTCAGTAGACCATCTATGAAAAAATAACGATGGTGTGCTTTGTAATATAGTTACATTATTCCAAAATATTATATCCAAAAGCCTAGAATATAATATTGTAAATATTACAGATAGACAAATTAATGTTTACTTGTTTTTTCTTTGTTTCTTATTCAATTATTACCTATCAACATCATTTTTAATTTGTTTCGATATCATCAACATTGTACTGCCTGAATGAAAACTTAAAAATATTTCGATTATACTAGGATCAAATGTAAAACTTGTCAATTGTAGAATTTTATCAGATTCTGTGATAGAGAGAATCAATTTTAAATCTATTATGTTAGGTACTATACAAGAATGAAGTACTTTACAAATTTTTTCTTCAGCAGTTGATCCTGATGTCGCAATAGCGTAAACATAACCGCTTTCAACATTTTGTATATATTGTTCTTGCGCTTGTTTCATTTTGGATAGATATAAATATTCTCCATGTATGTTAAATTTACAAATCATTTCTGTATTATCTATGGGATGCCATAGAAAAATATATTTTATGTGCAAAGTAGATAAAAATTTGGTATACATGATAGCGTCTGAAGGTAAATTAACAAAACCAAAACCTTTAGTAATTATTCTAGAAATAAACGTATAAATTAGTATTATATTTTTCTTTGATATATCATTATTAAAAATAACTGCTCACCCTAGTATTAACGCAGGTATGCAATATTCAGGAACATCAATACCAATACCAATAAATTCAAAATTTTCTATACACTTTAATATTGACACAATTTTATTCCTTGCTTCATTAAGTTCCGCATATTTAATTGTATAAATTTTATTTAAATCATGATACTCTATTGCTACGTTATTTAGATAATTCCAATTAATTATGTCAATTAAAGTTATTGATTTGTCACTTACATTATGACATAACTTTTGCTTTTTATTTATTTGTGCTAAAATGATTTTGTATATTTAATTATTTATACTTTTAAAAGGCGTCACTTATTTATTCAATTAAATATATAATTTCTATTATTATTACCCATAATATCACAGCAATATATTAATTTTTAAGACGAAATATTTCTCGTCTAAAATCACTTTGTATTTCACGTTTACAGATCAGGTTATATTGATGTGAGCCAGAGCCACGTAGCGGTAGAAAGTTGAATTAATATATATATCGACTATATTTCAACTGTATTTATTTGTATCATTACCAAAAAGTTTTCTTTTTTATAATTCAATTTTTAATTTAGCTTACTTATTATTAAATTATAATTATGCATGAAACGATTTAATTTCCTAAAGAAATTAAATGGATTTTTTATTGGACAAACGTTAAACAATAAAAAGATAAATATTGTTAAGTCTTATCCTTTAATTTTGTCAACGCATGTATACACAATATTCTTTTTTTTAATTTAAGTTTAATGTTTTACGCCACAGAAAGAGAGAGAGAGAGAGAGAGAGAGAGAGAGAGAGAGAGAGAGAGAGAGAGAGAGAGAGAGAGAGAGAGAGAGAGAGAGAGAGAGAGAGAGAGAGAAAGAGAGAGAGAGAGAGAGATATTAATATTACCTAAAATAATGCAAATATATTCTAACTATATTTTCACAAAGTAAGTCTCGAAAAGCTTAGATTTAAGGTGATGTTAAACTTACGTTACTAAGAGACCAAAAAAGAAAAAACGATTGAGAACTCTAAGGTGTAGAGTGTATAGAAATTTCATTAATATTTGCTAGTATACGGACAAATAAATCATATCAAGTTTATCATATATTATCTAAGCATTTGGATGGAACCACCTTTTCCTATCAATTTGCGTGTACCAAAACGTAGAAGGTAACAAGATTCAAAAAAAAAAGAAAAAAAAAAAGAAAAAAAAAGAAAAGAAAAAAAAAGGAAAACAAAAAATTTTAATTCAAAATTCAAAAACACTAAAATTAAATATTTTTAAAAAGATCCTTTGGCTTATTTCTCCTCGCACCATTCATTTTCCTTGCGAACTTGTTCTTCCTCTGATGCCGTAAAATCATTCTTTATATTGAATGTTTTACGAATTTCTTCTGGAGTTTTGCCTTTGATCATATTAGCGACAGTCTTGCATGTTACATCTAATAATCCTTTAATATCAAGATAGTTAGCTGCCAAAATTAATTCAAAAAGTGTACCCTGATCAACCTAAAAAAAAAGAAAAAAAAAAAAAAATACAACATACAACTTATATCTATCGAATATTCATAAATTATTTAATTATATCGTTCGATTAGCGTATAGATCGTAATATTTCTTTAACACTTAATATACAATTGTTATAACGATAATTACTTTTAAGAAATCAGCATCCCAAGAACTAATATCATCTGTACGTTTCTCTTTATTTTCATCGTCCTCTGGTGGAGGTGGATCATCTTTATGATAAGTTGCCCATTGTAATACTTTCCTTAGGATAACAGAATTAACGTTGGGCAAAGGTACAACTTCTTCTTCGTCTTCATCCATACCAAGATCCTCCAACATAGTTTTGATAGTTACAGAACATTTTGCGATATCTACATCTACCTCGAATACCTCACCATCAGAACTTTGTAATTTAATGTTCGGCATCTGTAATAAAATTGAAGTTCTATTTTGGAAAGGAATGTCTAACAAAGTAAATGCTAAGAAAATCTAAAGGTTATTTTGTCCTTGTAGAAAATAAATCTTTTAATATTTTTTTTATCCTTGATATATATGTATATAATACGTACGTCAAAATAATTAAAAAAGAAATAATATAGGTTCTTCCAAATCACCAATACTGATAAAAAAAAATATATATATACGTATATATATATATATATATATATATATATATATATATATATATATATATATAGCACTAGAGTCCACTAATTACAAAAAGGATCTATTTCATTTTTATTATTTTTGTTTTTATTTTGTTCAATACTAAAAGTCTGATTGTCAATCACATGAATTCAGTTATAATTCTAACACAACATATTCAGTCCAAACGACATTTTCTTTAACTACATCGTTACAAGATAATAGGTAATGAAAATAAATCAAATACGATATTTATTTTCTTATTTCGTAGATGAACGATATACGAATGATCAATAAAATTACCTTCGTTTGTTTAAACGTCCGTCGAAGAATTAAAGAAATGCAATAATTTGTAACACTTTGATAAAAGACACTTGTCTGCCTGCAATTTCCGTGTTTCTCTTTCTTCTAACTTCTGTCTTCTATCACTATCTCTCTCTCTCTCTCTCTCTCTCTCTCTCTCTCTCTCTCTCTCTCTCTCTCTCTCTCTCTCTCTCTCTCTACTCCCTTCTCTCTCTTTTCACTGCTCCTATTGGTTATGTATAAGATGCTTCCTATTCGCTGAAACTATACGTCATGTTGTTACGATCGATACTCTTCTCTCATTGGTCTATTTTTACCTATGATATAGCAATCAAATCTAGTTCGAGGAAATTTCTCAATTACAAATTTCAACTTAATAAAAAGGTAAGAAATATCCAACGCGTTTCTATTTCTGGTCGAACTTCACAATTGACGGCCATAATGAAATGTAAAAATCACGTGAGCATGACGTACATCTACTATGCAACCTATTGGCCAATCATAAAATACATATATTAAATCTAATATAATCAATGAATACAATCTTAAATAATACAAGAAATACGATTTGTCATATTAAATAATAATAAATATTTAAATCCAATAACAATATATCTTTTCATTAAGAAACAAGACGATATTTTTCACTAAAATGTATTTAACTAAAATTTAAAATAGACCGCCATTATTACGTACACATAGATATGTAATAACGTCAGCCTATTGGTCAATTAATTAAATATATCTATGGTATATAACCAAAGAAAATGTTCGTAAGTTTTATTGAAAAATCAAATACAAACATAATTATTATATATAGCGATAGAAAAACAAATCTTCAAATCAAAAATCAATCTTCGAATCAAATATATCTGTTTGTTATTAAAATAATGTCGAGACAAGCGTATTAGTATCGTAGCGAATTTTAAAATTGGCCGGCATTTCGAGACACTGATCACGTGACCATTTCAGCATCCTTTAACGCGAGGAGCTGATTGGTCAGTCGGTAGTAATCATGCGCGCGAAGGTTTCCCTCACTACCTAACATTATCCCTCAGAAAAGAGAGACACATCGCTCTCTTTACTCGGTTTCTCGTATCACGGTGGCTGTGAGTACCGTGAAGGACATTAAAGTGTTAAGACGTACACGATCGAAGAAGATACAAAAAGAGAAAAAAAAAAGATAAAGATAGATACAAAGAGAGAGAGAGAGAGAGAGAAAATCAACGCAATTTTTTATCGTTACAGTTATCTAATTTTTTTTTTACGGGGACACGTTTTATTAATATACGTAAGAGAAAGATTAATAGATAATCATAAAGGTTTGACTGTATTATGTCAAGACTGTGTCGACGTTGTTGTTAAGAACGTTTTTTGATTGGTTATCTTTTTTCTTTGATAGAAAAGAAAAGAAAAGAAAAGAGAAGAAAAAGTCCAATTATTTTCTTATCTCGAGTTTTTATCTACGACAATATCGTCACGACGTAATTAGGATTTAGAGAAACAAAACAAAAAAGAAGAAAAAGGAAAGAAAAAAAAAAGAAAGAACGAAATGATGATTTCATGAAGAGCTATAAAAAGATCGACTTATAATCTGACAGTAATAAAAATATATATATATATACATACACACACACATACACATACACACACATATATATATAAAAGAAGCAATATTTCGATTTTTTTTCTTTTTTTTTTTTTTTCCTAAACAAGAATTTCGTATTATCCGAAGTTTGCGGGCTATGGACGACGCCAAGATCATTCCTGTCGGTGACAGTGCACCTTAATAAATATATTCTACAAATAGATATATATATATATATATCTATATATATAAATATATATACATATATATATCACATTTTACATCACCGACATTACGTACATAAAAGAAAAATAGAAGAGAATGTTATTCGATCGTTGTGTCGTTTAAGAGAAAACAAGAAAAAAAAAGAGAAAAAAAAAAGAAAAAAGGAAGAGGAAGAGAGAGAAGAAAGAAGAAAAGAGCAGAAAAAAGCAGAACTTCGTGATTCAATTAATATAAACAAAAAAAAAAAAACAAAAAAAAAAGGGAAGGAACCTTTTTGGGAGTATACGAAAAAAAGTGTGACATCTACGCGAATCACACATTCGCATATATACACACACCTACACATATATATATACACACACACACCTACGATCACACATACACATATATATAGAAACATATCTCTCATTATCAGTTTGTCTTTTGAGAATCCAGAAATACTAGATATTTCGAAAGATGGAGTTCAAGTTCAACGTCAATAAACTTCTACCAAGGAAGATCAACAAGGTTACTCATATTCTCATACCGGAAGATTTTAAAGGAGATCGTCGTGAATTAAAGTAAGAGTAATAATAATAATAATAATAATAATTCTATATTTCGATTTGTTTGTCTGTCTGTCTGTCTGTTTATTTGTTTTCTTATTTTACTTGTAAGTAACATATGTAAGAGGACGTTTACACTTGTGTTATTAACCGGTCATTACATGAACGCTAATACGCTGGCGCGAAATTGAGTGGGCGAGGAAGGCTTCGCCCAATTATTATCGATGCGTAATTTCTATACGTAATAACGTAACATCATTATATTCCATGATGATTATTTACGATTACGAGAAAAGAAAAAAGTTACTCGAATTATTAATATTTTCTCAAAAATATAAATCGATATGTTCTTTAGAATCTTTCGACATTTTCATTCGTAAACGTATCAATTCATTGATATATCGATTACATCGATAATGATCGATTATGATCGACGATGATTATTATTATTGTATCGATATCTAGAAAAAGAGTTTGTAAAATGAAACGTAATATTTTCTTATTTTGTTACTGATAAATATACAAAGATTTATGTATGTTTGTGTAGTTTTAATTTGAAGGAAAAAAAATATATGTTGGAAGAAATTCTTATGCAGTGACTCGCGAACGTTCACGGAAGTCTATGACGAAATGGTAGAGTGCTTTCTCACCGCTTCCCCTCTCTTATTTGCTCCGTTATTATGTGGAAAACTATCTCTCTCTCTCTCTCTCTCTCTGTCTCTCTCTCTCTCTCTCTCTCTCTCTCTGTCTCTGTCTCTGTCTCTCTCTCTCTGTCTCTCAGATTCATCTTTCCTTTTTGCACTTTATTCATACCAGAATACAGTAACGTGAGGAATCGAATACATATAGTAATAACGTGCTACTATGTTGTATCTATTCATATATGCTAAAATAAACGTTATAAATATTTCGTGTTTATAAAAATTAATTTCAATTTGCACGATAATTAATATTGAAATTTACGATTAAAAAGAAATATATAATCAACGTTATATACGTCTATCGTTTGATTAATAATTTTTATGTTAATTATTACGAAATTACATTGCAGCGAAATTTGCGATTAAAAGAATATATTATTTAGTCAATAATTTAATTATTTTTATATTACTTATTGAATATATTGCATTGAGATTTGGAGTATAAGAAATAATTGAAATAATTCATTATTGAGAGATTTATTATTATTATTATTATTAAAAAAAAAAAAAAAAAAAAAAAAAGAGGGAAAGAGAGAATGAAAACGTCGTTTTATATTACTTACTAGTCAATCGTAATGTCGTACAACTTGCTAACTTTTCTACGATACTGTAAATCTATTTCTAGATATAACTTGACGAATTAATCGATATACTAAATATCTGTGTTTCTATTTGTGACATACATAAGTGGCCTAAGAAAAATATTTATTATATCGTTTATCCTTAAACTATTGCGATCGGTGTTAAGGTCGTAACTTATAGACAATAATTACGTTTTCAAAACTTATGATACGGTCAAACTATATACAAGTATGCTATAGTCGAATTAAAAATTCAAATCAAATAAAAATTCAAATTTCAAGCATAAATATTATTAACACACACGAACACACACCATATTAGCTGTTACAAGATTAGTTGAAAGTTGTAATACAACGAGCATGCCAACGTGTATTATGTAACGATGCATTCGTGACGTAATAATTTTCTATTATGCATTACGTATATCATCGAACGATTAATTTAATTTTTTTTTTTTCCTCACACGCACGATTTCATTGATATTTATAATTTGACTGTTCCAAAGAAAAAAAAAATAAAAAATAAAAAAAAAAATTGTTATACTTGTTAGATGTATTTATACGTATAAAAACTAATAAATAAAAATAATAATTTTTGATAATGTTACAGCGAATGTCAACGACAATTAAGTAAAATTTTGGATGACATGGGAGAGGCTTCTGCGAAAGCTCAAGGATTGAGTAAATCAATAACCAGTGCTGTTAAACTTCGTGACACTGATCATATTGTTTATCTTCTTGTAGACAGCGAAGCGAACAAGTAATTTTTATCATTTGATCTTTTTATCCCTTTGTTTTCATCTTACATTCATTATTTTCATATTGAATTGATCATATTTATAAGAAATTTTTAAAAATCATTTCGTTATCATTTTTCAATAAACAATAATAATAATTTGGAGAACAAAATATAAAATACAATCTGAACGAATAACAGGAGTTATATACATATTTTCTAGCAGAAAGGTTTTCATAGTATCTAGCAATATATATATGTATAGTGGATCGATAACGAAGCTGGGTTTTACTGCAGGAAATACGTCTTTCAGTCTGTTTCTTTTTTTCTTTTTTTTTTTTTTCTTTTCTCTTTTTTGATTTCTTTTTTATTCACTCTTTCTCTAAAAATGGAACGAAGAACGAAGAATGTTTCGTTCATTTTATTTTTCATTTTTATTATATCAACGTTCGTCATTGCTCGATTAACTATATATGAATAATTATCTTTTTAATTCTTTTTTTTTTTTGTGCTCAGTAATAATCTAATCCAAGAACGAGAGATAATCGAAAGATCGAGATAACGATAAGGTTCTTTTTGTTTTGTTTTCTTTTTTATTTTTAAGGGTGGAGGCAAAGCACGCGAGGGATGAATTAGTAGGTCAATGTTAAACGTTACTTCACGATAATCTTATTTAAATATATTTTCTTCACGTATCTTACATTTTTTTAATTTTTTTCGTAGCAACTTGGGAAGCGTAGTAGGCTTGCTGAAAACTGGATCAAAGAATCTGTTCATGTTCGACGAAACGGGAGCGAATTATCAATTGAGACCACGGTGTATCTTGGATTTTTATATTCATGAATCTCGACAACGTATGGGACTTGGAAATATTCTTTATCAGTACATGTTGTCCGTAAGTTGTTATTAATACACTTTTTTTTTTAATTAATTAAAACAGATTTTTTTTTAAGTTTTAAATCGATATATATATATATATATATATATATATATATATATATACACATACATAGCATACGTTTTTTTAAACAACAGGTACTTTGTCCAAAAAAAAAAAAAAAAGAAGAAAAAAGAAGAAAAAAGAAAATTAATAAATACAAGTAAAATGTTTAAATGTAGACAATAATCTCCGCTCATTATTTCTTTATAAAATAATAATTAACACGATCAAAAATATCCAGTTTTTATTGAGATCTGAATCTTCTCTTACGTCAGATTATTTAACATTCTTTATAAATTTACTTTTCGTATTATTCTGAAAAGACCAAGAAAGAAAGAAAGAAACTATAATATGAAGAATGATCTAACATGACAGAAAGTGATTAGCAGATGTAAACTTTAGGTGGGTGTTACGATTCGAAGGTAGAGTCGAAAGAAGGTGATTGAACTCGTGCAGGTCCGTTTATTTCGACACGGTTCGTTGATTTCTATCTAATCCATGGTGCATGGGCAACGTTTCTCCCTGTGCTCTCTTTTATTAGATAAATCTTAACGTTAAAAAGAAATAGAGAGACAGAGAGATCAACAAACTTTCTACGTACTCGAATCGTTTTATATTTCACGGTCAATTATTATAATTATTAATATGTACAATTAAAAAAAAAAAAAAAAAAAACAATATATGTATATATATATATATATTCTTTCTAATATCTCTAAACGTTAATAATAACTCGTATGAACCATTTCTCTTTGGATTTTCTAAAAATGTTTTCTAGGAAGAAAATATTAGGCCGGTGAAATTAGCGATCGACCGACCTTCCGAGAAATTTCTTGCCTTTCTACAAAAACATTATGGACTGTCGAAAATCATTCCGCAGAATAACAAATTCGTTGTGTTCCATGGATTTTTTGATGACGGTGAGTTTCTTCTGTTTTCTTATTGTTTAATCGATAAAGAACTTAACACCTATGCGTGTTTACTAGTATACATAAAATCAATAAATACGAGTTGAGTAAAAGATTCTGATTAAAAAGAAATAGAAAGAATTATATTATTTATGTAATAATTACCATCAATTAATCGATGATGCGAAGATAAATAAATTTCATATATAAAAATATTTCTATATTTATTTTTATATTGATTTATATATATGTATATATCATTGTGTAAAATATTGAGAGAGAGAGAGAATCATACAAAGTACCGTCTGGTAATCTCAATAACACCGTAAAAGTACAAGGCCATAGTCGAGTCATCGTCGATCCCACTTCATTTTAAAGGTACGAAAAAGGTACATGTCAAGGTCAGTCAGTCTGATATATAGGTCAAATACTTGCCAATAATATCGCATTGAAAAGGAAAAAAAAAAAAAAAAAAAAAAAGAAAAGAAAAAAGTTAAAAATAACAATCAATAGTATTTGATAATTAATTTAAAGAAGCTTATAGCACTTTCTAAGAACACGATTTCAATTGACATATAAATCTAAGTCAAGGATTGACTTAGATTTACATGTCGATTACAAATATACCAACTTATTTCCTATTCACAAAATAATAGGTTTAGAAAGAACTTGGAACTAATGTATAATTTCTACTGTGTTACAATGCGACTAACATTTCTCAATTGTATTTTATTTTTTATTATTCTTTTTCTTTTTAGAAATTCAAGATGTCAGAGCTAACAGATATAGTTTACCACCAAGACATTCTTTTGATATTGGAACACCACCGAATAATAATGCAGCAAAAAGTAATAGGTAGGTGTGTTTTAAATAGTATACATGTAAGAAATATATCTACAATGTGAATTAATATTAATAAAATAAATTTTTTTTTTTTTTAGTACAAATGGTATACCGTATGTTTCTACAGTTACTCGTAGTTCTTACGGTAGATACGCTGCTGGACGACCGCCTTGTTCAATGGCAAACGTGAGTATATCTTCAAAATTAATATTAAATATAAAATTTTCAATTGTATCATCATTTAATTTTTTATATGTATTTACATAACTATGTCTCGTAATTATTATCCGTAATTTTGTAATATTTGACAATGACAATTGATTTTTCTAGATAATCCATAATACTGCGATGCTTGGTCAATCAGTTGAACGTACAGGGTGAGTAAAATCGGAGTAACAGTGTATCAAGGATTGAAATTTATTGTGCGGTCTTCTAAAGCATTTGTACAAACTATTTAGTTAAACAATTTATATTTCTTTTTTTCTTTGTTTTCATATACAAGAGAATCAGGACTCTTAGCGAAGAGTTGATTCATATTTCTATTTTAAACAAAAATTACAAACTTCGTTCCAGAATTGTTAGATGGAATGATTATAATTATCAAAAAAAAAATATATATATATATATTTTTTTTTTCGCATACATTTTAAATTATAGTTTAGAGAAGAAAAAATCTATTTTCGATTTTATCTAGATTATTATTTATATGTTAATTCAAAACAATTTTGTGCAATTAATGCATAAAATATATATATTTTTCGAGTATTACTAAATAACAGAGACGTAAACTTGTGAGTTTTGTTTAGAATATAGTCATTAATTATTACAAATGTTAACATATATTTATTTAAATAATTTATTCTTGACGAATTATTAACGTTCAAAGGTGATAGAAAAATATTTATATTAGTAGAAGTTATTTCATAAATTATATAAAAACAAGCATTGTCGTTTTGATACTTCAATGCATTGTTTGTTAATAAATACTCGCACTTAAAAAATACTTTAAACACCTTAATAGCGCATGTCTTTACACATGCATATAGTGTATAATTAGTTAATTGTGATATTTATATTCTAATATTTAAAATCACTTGCACCGATCTCATTTATTCAATTTGTTTTTCTCTTCTTTTCTTTTTTTTTTTTTTTATTTTCATGCTTTGAATAATTTTATGCTTATTATTGTTTTAGCAAAATATCTTATAAATCAGTACACTAACCGTGCAATCTTTATAAAAAATTACGCAAAATTTCTGGCTGTTTGTAAAATATTTTTCGTTGCATTATTAATACATTTTTGATTATACATTATTATTAAGAAAGAAATTGGTATATATATTTTTCGTAAAATTTATCTAATGAATAACCTTATTTAAAACTATGCGATGTTTACATTATCATTAGATCATTCCTAAACCTTCAGAGAAGGTTGACGCTTTGTTTGCAATTTTATTTTTTATGTACCTTTCGCTCTTCATATGTGTGTTCTCGAATTTTTTATGTCAAATAAAATAAATCATAAATCACTGAAATGTTATATTGTATATAAAGAAAATTGCATGTCCTTATTTATATTTACGTTTTTACGTCTTCACGGAGAGATTAACTTTTCAGCGAGGACGTTATCTCTTCTTCTATTACATCAAAACTGGAACGACCTCGATCTTTAAGCTTGTATTCGGAGGAAGATCAAAAGCAACATACAAATGAATTACCAATTATATCAACAACAGTTGTTCCTAATAATGAAGCAACATCATTCGCTCCTGTTATAATAGAAACTGAAAAAACTGTTAAAGCATCGCCTTCGTGCAGTCAAGAAGTCACTGGAAACAATCAGCATGGTCATCTCGATCTTAAATTTTACCATTCACCATTATGGTAAAAAAAAGAACGTTTATAAATGACATTATCACGAACGAAATAGAAATAAATTTGATGCTACAGTAATTCCTGTTCAAATACTTCTTATGTAATGCTCATTATGTAAAAGGAAAGTATTATGTTTTTATGACAAAACTTTTTTCGCATGATTTCTCCGTTTAATTTAAGTATCTATATATATTTTTATTTCTTTACGATCTCTAATTATTTTCTTTTTAAGATTTATTTATATATATATATATATATATATATATATATATATATACATATATATACTTTTAAATATATTTAACTATTGGTACTTAATTTTTATTATAATAACCACATATACAATATTAATATCATCTTAGTTAACGCCTATCGATACAGAGTACAATTAATGATGCCTATCAAAAAAAATAAAGAAGCATCGATAGTAAATTATAGAATTTATAATAAAAATAACAGACTAGTTTTTAAAAATGATAAAAAAGAAAAGTGTGAACCAGATTAAGATTTAATTATATAAATTCTATAGTCACGTAAAGTAAACATCTAGTCGTAGAAAATATACTTTACAGTCTCATATTCTGAAATATTTTTATCACTTCTTGTCCACACATGTAGATAATTTAAGAATTAAATAAAAATAAAAAACAACTCATTACAATAGTAAATAATTTGGCAAAATTAAAGAATCACAATCCCTTTAAGAACAATTTGTCAATATCAAATAAAACATGTATATTGAATTATAATGATATTTATAAAAAGAGATAAAAACAGAAAGAAAAAAGAAATGGTTCATTAGAAATTATAACAAATGGAATATTTAAATATCAATCAATTTATACATCATCTATTTTTTCGTTTGTAATCCAAGTTACTAAATTTATACATGTATCTTGACTTAAATATAAATAACCAATAAACATTCCCTCAAGAATGCCTAAAACTATTCCAACAAGAACATCAAGTATATTATGTCGTCTCATTAAAAGTCTAGACAAACATACGCAAGTACACCAAACTAATAATGATGGTGCAAAAATGACAGATATTGGCCACAAATACAAAAAATAGTAGACAATAAAAGTACAACGAGAAGCATGACCAGATGGAAAAGAATATTTGTCAGGCCCTATCGAAAATGGATCGTCATTAACCGCTGGACGTCTTCTTCTTGTTAATGCTTTCAATATTGTAACTAACAATATATCAATTAAGAAACCTAAAGAGATTTCCATTATGTATAATACGTTTTATCAACAATATCCTACAGATCTTATACAAATTCAAATGAAACATATTTCACCAGATATTATTTTTCACTTCGAAGTGAAAATTATCATTGTCAATTTACAAATATTTATTACTTACCTATAAAAAGATTAACTTGTAGTTGATAAAGAGATGTAAGATGAAAAATCCATATAGAAGCTAATGTCAAAGCAATCCAAGGAATTCCATGGCATGATATCTTTGAAAATTAAATTATTAATTATAACCTCTAAAATTAACCTTTACAACACGTAACACGTTTCACTTAAATATGCCTTTTATAAATACCTCTAATGCTTTATAATGTGTTTGGAGCTGCTTTATCAATACATATTTTTCAAATGTATTTACAAAAACCTTTGTTAAATAAACATCAAGATCTAAAATCTTTTTCAAAAACGAAGGGACTTGTCGTTTTTCTTCCTTAAAAGAAAATAACAAAAAGACAATATTAATATAAGAAAATATTGTTATTACAGAAATATATGATTGAATATATAAAAATATTATTGATTTCAAAAGGAATACCTGATCCATAATTGTTGAATAAATTTTCGAATGATCACGCCCAAAAAATATTATCACAGTTTTACGTTATCTTTATCTAAAATCATATATTAGATCAATAATAAACTCGTACCGTTACCTTTGAAATAGTAGGTTTAATTTAACATACAGCAATTTAGAAATTTGCAAAAAAAAAAGAACAATGTTAGTGGCGCTAATAGCTAACGGCGAAATTTGTAAACGTAAATTCAAACACATTTAAATGATATAGTATTACTAGCCTAAAAGAAGTGGGATGATCAGAAGTAAGAAATAGAAAGAATATTGAAAAGTGAACGGATCATAGTGTTTCTTATGTTAATAGTGTCGTTGGTTGAAACGTTGGTTATTTATGGTTGACGAAGTCTTCTTACATTTTTATCTCCGTGTCTAAACATTTTCATTGTGTACTGTTTCTCCTTCAAGATGGATAAAATTAAATCAGAATTCAAGAAAATCTTAGGTATGATTGTGAAACGTTAATTATTAATAATCATTAAATATTGTGATTGATTTGAATGAAATATTGTAATACATCTCGTAAATATTTATTGATATATCAATATTTCTCATGACAATTTGAAAAAAAAAATTAATCTCGTTTGTTGCAACTGATCTTTTCTATTACAACTGATGTTTTTTGTTACAATTGATCTTTTTTGTTAGCTATGTCTTTTCTTTATTCTTCTTTTTTTTTTTAAGTTTTCAGTTGTTCGGTTATTAATTAGCAGTAGCAGTTCTGTCTGTAATTAGTTCATTTCAATTACATAATCAGCACAGTTTGTAGTATGATATTTTTTTTATATTGTCTAGTATAATGTTAGAATATTATAAGACGTGATTTTGTACTCGGAATTAGAGAAAGTATAAAGGAAATACGAGAACTATTACGAAAATCTAAAAAGCTCTAATTTATATAGAAAATTTTGATAATTTACTCTCGACAACAGTTATAACTGTTAGAAATTATAAAAACCATATCGAATATCAAAAACGAAACAACGATAAGATATTATTGATGGTTCGGTAAAAGTATAAGTAAAGTTTATTTTCAACATATCAAATTTTATTGCTTTATATTAAGATTATTTGTATATCATTAAAATCGTTGTACCAAATCTTATAGCTATGTTATACTATATAACGTTTATTGGGTGTAATTTATAAAATTTGTTCTCAAATGTAATTATTTACGAGATTATCTTTTTTATCGTACATTTAATATCGTACAGAAAATAGAAAAAAATTTGTATCCATTCAGTTTGAAAACTTTTCACGATACAGCATTTTTTTTGGGAAAGGTAAAAAAAAAAAGAAGGGAGAAAAAATAAAAAACAGATTAGTTAGAATTATGAAACTCCTGAAATAACGAGGAAGAGTAAATAATTGAATTTTCATATAATTATTTAGATCATAAAGATAGACGTTAAATTATGATTGAGAGAAAAAAGAAAAAAAAAAACGGGCACAAATACTCATTTCCTCGTGGTGGTGACCACCGGTGCTGTGAAAAAATGAGAAGATGGAAGAAAAGAAGAAAAAAGGAAAAAAATGGCGTCGCATGCGTAGTTCGTACAAAAGATATAAAAAGAAGGTTACCAAGGGTGGCGCACTCTAACGACGGCGGACGGAATAAAATTGGCCAACGCTGATTGGCGGATAGTAGACGTGGGTGGCGATTGTTATGCGCATGCTCATGGATATCGCCATATTTAATTTTTCGTAAGTTTGTTCGAAGGACGCCAAGAATAAAAACGAATAAAGGAAATATACCAAATAACAGGACGACAATTAACCTAAGACAATGACGATAAAAGGAAGGTAATTTAACGATCATGATCGATGATAAGAGATAATTAAAAAGAAAGAATGCGAATCCCTTTCATGGGAATACGTTTGAGATGCGCTTACAGCACCGCGGATTTTTCCAGACGCGCGCGATTTTATTCTGCGCATGGAAAGCAATTTTGCCCAATCATAAATAGGGCTATTGTGGGGGGATGGTGTATGCCGCTGGCGCATTTCATACATCCGAGTGTAATGGTAACGAGATAGAGGCGTCGCGCGGGGATATCGGCCGGTTAGCACCGTAAATACCCTATTACCGTACTAGCGCCAAAAAAAATATTCTATCTCTTTAAATAACATTTATTTATTTACGATACGTGTAGTCGCGGGATATCACTTTAATCGTAATACGTTGCCTGGTTCTAGTTATAGTTATATCATTTTTTTCGGTTCCTTCTTAAACTCCTTCTTTTTTTTTATACATTTCTTCTTCAGCGACTTTTTATACGCGATATCATATATATATATATACATATATATATATTATACATACACATATATATATATATATATTATACACATATATATATATATATATATGTACATTTTTTCGATACACGAAACGCGAGTGTAGAAAAGGAAGGAACACGTTCCACGAGGAGAGAGTCGATCAGCTTGCTTGGTTGTGTCTTTCTCTACCATCGTCGAATACTCGTCGATTATTGTAGTCGTCGTCGTTATCGTAGTCGTTATCGTAGTCGTCGTCGTCGTCGTTGATCGGGTCGTGCGTGCGAGCGGTCGAGCGAGTGATCTGTGACGTCAGTGGTCCGATCGGCTGTCACCTGTCAAGCCGACGTAGTATCCCTCGCCTTACCTCAGTCCCCTTCCCCCTTGATTCTGAGCCAGCACCCCTCCAAACCCCGCACGAGTCTTCCTTGCCAGGGATTCTCCCACCATATTCTCAAACCACCACCATCACCGTCGTTACTACCACTACCCCATCACCACTACCACCACCACCACTATTACCACCACCACCACACTACTACTACTACTACTACTAGTACTACTACTACTACTACTACACCACCACCACCACCACCACCACCACCATCATACCACCACCATACTACTACCCGTTTTCGCGAGAACCTCGCGAATCTCCCACCAATGGTCCAGCACTCGACCTCCTCTTCCTCCTCCTCCTCCTCTTCCTCCTCTTTTCCTCTTTCTCCTCTTCCTCTCCTACCAAATACTCCCGAGCACCCGTTTTCCCTCGCTCTTTTTCAACCAACCATGGTGGTGGTATATATCCATCCCAGCGGCACCGCCACCTCTATCCCAGGCACGAAGTGCCGCCGGCAACCTCTCTCGCCCTCTTTTACCCTTTTACCCCAGCCATTCCAAAAACCGAGACTTCTGAGTACGAGTATCCCCTGGCCCTTCCCTCCCTCCCTCCCTCCCTCTCTCTCTCTCTCTTTTTCTCTATACATACATATATATATATATCTATCTCTATCTCTCTACCCCACTGATATATACTCCCCCATTCGCCTCCTGTTCCGCGACGACCGCAGACACAAAAACAATAACAAATCGATTCGCAAGAGAGAGCAAATGGGGAGGGGGGTCAGTGCAGTAGGACGAGAGAAGGATGGCGCTTTATACGAGGAGAGAGGGAGGGATCCTATCTCTCTTTCTCTTTCTCTTTCTCTTTCACTCTCTACATGTACACGTACACACATATTCACCATCATCTCTCCCCGAACTCTGTAGTTCTCTCTCTCTCTCTTTCTCTCTTACTCTCTCTCTCTCTCTCTTTCTAGATATTGTATAGAGAACGTTATGCTAAAGTATGCATGCACGAGGGTTGGTCCGATGGTCAGGAATATCGCGAGTTCGTTCGTACGTTCGTACGTTCGTTCGTTCGTTCGTTCGTTCGTTTCTACGCCAAGTACCACGTATCCGGGCAGCTTGCTCTAACATAATTAAAACATAAATTTCTTTCTCTATTTTCGATCCCGTTGATTTGTCATTATCCGTTCGATTCTAAACCTGGGGCAAAAAATTTTGTTATTTAGAGTACCGGTTACATTGTAAAAACGGTTTATTCTTATTCAGGACCGATCGTCGACCGATTACTACTACTACTACTACTACTACTACTGCTACTACTGCTACTACTACTACTACTGTTACGGTTGGGGGATGAGACTACGTAATGACGATCGGGCACAGTTGCGGTAGGCCACCAGAGGGGCACCTGTAAGAGACACATCCAATCCCTAATCCATCTTCTTATTCTTCTTTAAAAAAGTAAATTCTTTGATATATATGTACACATATATATATATATGTATGATTATATATTATATATATATATATATGTATATATTTATGGGCCGATCGCGCGATATTTTATTTTTTCACAAAAACATTCACAGTTAATTTTTCTCAATTATTTCAGTAAAATAACCGAACCGGAGCACATGTCTGACGTCACAGATCACAAGACGGGTAATTTGCTCGTTAAAACTCTTGTTTGTAAATATCTTTGTTCCATCGAATAAATTTAGATCTCTAATCTCTTCGTTTCTCTATACCTCTCTATCTTTCTCTCTCTCTCTCTCTCTCTCTCTCTCTCTCTTTCTTTTTCTATATCTCTCTTACTCTCTATTTCGATTTTGATCGCGTCAGAACATATGTGTCTATCTTTATGAAATTTTCTTTAGATGGAATATGGGATTTGGAGTCTTCATGTTGCGGGTGAACTTTGGGGAGACCCACGCCTCACCCGTAGACATCACCCAATCTTGCCCCCAAATGCGTCACAAATACTTCCGAGGGCTGCTTTAGCCCTTAGTGCCCTACATCAACCAACAACAAATATGGTACCATTGCCGTTAACTTTTAATGGGCCGCCTTATAGCCCAATGGAATTGGTTACGAAATCTTCCGGAAGTAATAACGATTTAGAATCGGCCAAAGACGATACTTATCGTACTGAAGAAAATGATGATGGCGATGATAACGAAGGCAACGAAGAAAACATCGAAAAACCCGACGAAAATGAAAATCAAGTAGGTAAATCTTTGTCAAAAAAAAAAAAAAAAAAAAAAAAAAAAAAAAAGAAAGAAAGAAAGAGAAAACAAAACAAAACAAAACAAAAATTTTCGCATTATTCAGACTTCTAAACAAATTGAGACTAATGAAAATGAAGAGGAGGAGGAAAGTGATACAGGAAGTACCGGAAGTTCGCGTAAGTCGACTAATAACAATTTCCCAACGAAATTGTTAAACCCAATGTCCTGTTTAGGTCTCGATAAGGTACGTCATCTGTTGAATTAATTAGAAATAAAATCTAATGTAATTTCTATATAATATCAGAAATATTTATCATATATATATATATATATATGTACATATGTATAAATATATATATATATATACATATATAGGAAGGTGCGATATCGCCAGTGTTAAATGGTTGGGTATTAGGTGCTTATACGGCAATGTTAGGAAGGTTATCAGCAGCTACTGCAGCATTAGAAGCTACACAAATTCCAAATATACCTTCCGATAGTGATTCCGAAAGCGAGCATTCTTCTTACACGGAGAGGTATATATATACACAGTTTGAAAAATTTATTTATTAATTTTGTTTTGAACGAATCAGTACAATAAGTAAATGTAATAATAATTTTGAAATGATTTGAGACAGATCAAGAGGTAGTAGTCCAAACGCTAATAACGTACATCGAGGATATTCATGTGGTTCTTGCGACGTAGTAGCCCCAACTAGACCAGCTTTAAGGAAACATATTGCGGATTGTCATCCGACATTAAATGGTACGGAAACGAGAGAATCAAGGACTTGTCCTGCCTCAGGTTGCGATTTTACAACGAATAGTAGATGCGAAATGGAAACTCATGTAGCAGCACATGTAGCACAAGGAATGACACCTACCGGAAAGAAACGTACGCTGGCCTTGCAACGCGTCAGGTATAGGTACTCAAGTCCAAATCATTTTTTTACATATATTTCTTTGATACATGTAAATTATCAAAAAATGAAAAGTCATCTATCCTTTACTTCTTCTTCATCTTCTTCTTCATTTTCTTTTTTCTTCTCTTAATCTACATTTTTATGATTTTGTTTGATTATGGTTTATCGTTTGTTTTCTCGGAAAAATTAGATACGAAAGAGAGGAATATCGATGTACCTTATGTTCCTATGCCTGTACGATCGAGAAAGCTTTCCAAAGGCATTTAAGGGCACACGCGAGAGGTACGGCTCCAGAAACAAGAGTTAGTTGTGCAGTATGCGGTGCTGATAGATCATCCGAGGTTGATCTAAGTAGACACATGAGAAGGCATCGAGACGATCGTTACTTTTGTTGCGATATTTGTATCTTCCGTACGGTTCAATTGAAAAAGGTAATAATACATTGAACATAATGTCAAATTTCATTTTACAAAAAAAA
>NC_057709.1:405686-422719 GCF_014466175.1 Vespula pensylvanica | reverse complement strand
AAAAAAAAAACCGTTCTTTTCTTTTTTTTTCTTAACAATCGTAATATTCGTTCGCTAAATTAATTCTATTAATAATTAAATGAATATCGACCTATATATATATATATATAAGTGTGAAATATATATAAATATACAATTTTGATGATTCAGTTGATTCAACATCGTCGCATGCACACCGGCGAGAAACCACATCTCTGTCCGCATTGCGCATACAGAAGTGCACGACGTGATAATCTACGCAGTCACGTTAGACGAGTCCACAAGAAAGAGAATTTATATTGCGATACGTTCAGTCCACGTGGCATGTTGATAGCGCCAACTATGAACGATAAAGATGACTCGATCGTCGTACAAAGTCCCGCATCATCGCCGTCCTCCAATCCTGAGTCGACGAATTAGTGCAAAACGAAGATATATTAGTGCAAGGGAAAGAACGACTTAGCCTCTAAACGACTTTCGGTCAGAGGTAAATAATTCGTTTTCTTTTCTTTTTTCCTTTTTTTTTTTTTTCTTTTTTTTAGACACATCGCAGAGAACGTATGGGTGGGTTGGGTGGGGCGAGGCGTGGCGGGGATAAGAGGGGTGTGAAAAGGGGTGGGTGGTCGGGCCAAAAACAAGTAATCCTAAGTGATCTCTCTTTCTTTCTCTCTCTCTCTCTCTCTTTTTCTTTTTTTTTTGTTTTTTATAAATAAAATCAATCAAGTTTTTGCGAAACTTTTGCAAAACTTTTGTGAGCTAATTTTTTTTCTTTTTCTTTTTTTTTTTTGTCAGAATTTTATAGATTGGATAAAACTATTTATCTTGATTACCCGAGGGTTACCCTTTTTGGCTCGTATTCTTTTTTCTCTCTGTATAATATCATTCATTTCTGAAATCGATCGATAAATAATCAATCGAATATTTTCAGCTACTATTTAAATGTAGCATGGTAGGAAGATCTTGAAAGTGAGAATGGCTGTGAAATGAAGAATAAGAGGCTATCGTGAAACTTCGATTATGAGAAATCGTATATTATCTCTAGAAGATGGATAATTTAAGATCGATGTCTCTATGTAAATTTTTTATTTCGTTTTCTATTTTTTTTTTTCTTAGTTTCTTTTCTCTCTCCGTTTTTTTTCTTTTTTTTTTTTATACACAACGTAGGAGAGAAATTATTATAAAAATGAAACGTTCGTCCATCTTCGTCTTTGAACTTTTTCGATATGGTCGGAAATTGAAAGATTATTATAAACAAAGTTTCGCAAGATTCAAGAGTATTACATAATTTATAATGTCAATTTGATTCAAACAACATTTTGTCTCTTGTATAAGTGTGTGTATATATATATATATATAATATATATATATATATATATTACGTATCATATACGTAGTATTAATGTCAAGAAAAAACTCACGAAGTTATAAATGTAAATGATGTCAAGATCATCGATCTCTAATCATAATCGATATGATATAATTAGACTTCGAGTAAATCAGTGATCTATAGAAATCTGCATGTGATCTCATCGTCGATGATCATTCTCAATCTAATCCTTCGGATTTTATTATTAAAGATTAAAGAAAAATTTAAAAAAAAAAAAAAAAAAAACAAAAAAAGCAAATAAAAAAAATAAACCACTTGCATATAAACACTAATAAACGCTAATTAATTAATTATTGTTATTAAAGAAAACAAAAAAAAATTAAATTAAATTAAATTAAATTAAATTAAATTAAATAAATAAATATAAAAAAAAAATAATAATAAAAAAGTAATAATACATTCGGTACTCGAACCGTTTGGTCTCGGTAATGACGAAAAAGGAAAGCTGCATAATGGTGCTAGACTTGTAGACTGGATCATAGTGAAAGACTGATAATAGGTGTGCTTCACGGCATCATATACATATGTATGTATATGTCATTTTATTTACATGAATATTCTGCCGTGATTAACGAATGAGAAAGATTAAGACTGCAATTCTATAATCGATTTAAAGCTGAAGAGTCTCCTGTCCAATATATATATATATTTATATGTATATACATATATATATTTATGTATATATGTATATATATAATATATATGTATGTATGTGTGTGTGTGTATATATATATATTTCTCATTCCATCTTTTTATATATTCAATTCAATTTTAATATCGCGTTGCTTGTATCACATGATCCATATATTAAATGTAATATCAATATTAACAGGAGAACTCTTGGCTAAACTAGAAAAAGGGTGCTATTTTGCAAATAATTTAATTCAATAATTTATACATTTTAATTATTTATAAAGGAAGGCACGTACAGTGTATTCATTCGTTTCATTTATTTATTTATTTATTTATTTATTTATTATTTTTTACTTTTTTATTATTATTATTATTATTATAAAAATCTTTGTTTTTTTTCTTTTTTTCTTTTTTTTTTTTTTCTTCCTTAAACGCGTATAAGCTCTTTCAAGTCGACAAAAAGAAAACCGTCCCCTAAAGGATCGATGCAAAGAGATTTTGAAGACAAAAATGAACAAACAAATAAAAGAAAAAAGAAAAAAAAGTTATTGAAGGAACATAAGGAGGATTGAAAGGGGGGGGGGGTTGAAGGTGATGAAAATAACGAAAGCCAATACTTATAAATGTGTGTCAATTTTGAATCTATTGTACTTACTACGTTCTAGTCGATAATTAAAGAAAAGAAAAGAAAAGAAAAGAAAAAAAAAAAAATTAAAAAAAAAAAATTAAAAAAGAAAGAAATAGAAAAAAAAAATAAATTGCAGACAAAAAACAAACAACATTTTGTAGAAAATGATCATATAGCAAGAACTCTCGAGATATGGTATGTGTTGCACGATTAAAGAGCTCGTTAATTACTATATTCTGAATTCATACATACATATACACAGACACAAACACAAGTATAATAACAACAATAATATTAATAACAATATTAATAATAATAATAATAATAATAATAATAATAATAATAATAATAATAATAATAACAATAATAATAATAATAATATACTTTCTTGCTTTTGATATATATTGTATTTAAATGATATTTTATATTTGTAACGTGTTTATTGCAAACGGTGAACGATAAATTTCCAACGACATCTTTTTATATATATATCTCTCTCTCACATGATTTTTTATATATATATATATTTATTTATTTATATAAATATATATATACGCCGCCTGCCTATAAAAACTGGCTCTTGATTATAATTGTTGCATAGTATTAAAGTATAGTCGAGTGACGAATTTATGTTATTTATTATATAATGTGTACATACGTTATATTAAGATATATTTAACTTGAAATATTTTACAATGAATATTTCGTTTAAAGAGATATTCGTTTAAATAGGTTTTTCTCGGTTCTTAGCTGAATTTTTTTGATTATTCGAGATTAGTATAAAGAAGATAATAACACGAAGTATATCAGCTCCAAACATCTCTTTGTTGACATTTCATTCTTATAAATAAATAAATATGTATATGTATATGTATATGTATATCTATATCTATATGTATATGTATATGTATATGTATGTATGTATATATATATGTGTGTATATGTATATATACATGTATATATGAACCGGTGATTATGAAAGTGATTTTCATTTTATCAAATATTTACAATTGATTTTTGAATCATATAAAAATTGTTTTATCTATGTAATAACAAGAACAAAGAGAAAAAGAAAAAAATCGAAGTGTATTTAAAAAAAAAAAAAAAAGTATATATATAATTCTGTTATGTAATTTTATTGTTTTAAAAATATTAATGTGTGTATCATAAAATATCTTCAATGATTTTAAACCACTTTATCATAATCACTGGCTCGTCATATATATAGATATATATATATATGTATATACACATATATATATAGTCTGCATACGGTGCTTAAAACGTGGAAAGATTGAAAATTTAGGGAGTCGAAGAAAATAAGAAAAAAGAAAACGAACTAAATAAAAAAATAAAAAAAAAAGAAAAAAAAAAAATAATCAGCTTGTATCGTCCGAGCAAGTCTCAGGTGTATGCGAGATTTTATTCTAGTTAATCGTAAACACACAAGGGCTATTTATCATAAATGTCGTATCATCAATAAAATGAAATAAATAAATAATGTGTGCCAAAGAAGGATTTTGAGAGGTCGATGAAGAAAAATAAAAAGTGAGATTAACGTTGTAAAGAAAAAGAAAAAGAAGAAGAAGAAGAAGGAGAAGGAGAATAAAAGAAAAAGAAAAGAAGCAAAAATAAAAAAAAAAAAAAAGAGAAAAAGAGAAACATAGGCAAAATGAAAAAGGCTGCTCTGCGAGTGGAAGTACGAAAAAAATCATCGATGAATGTATTTTCTCTATTCTTAAACTTTTCAATGAATTATTTCGATTGAGAGAGGATTAGAAAGAAAAAGAAAGAAAGTTTGAGAATAGAATGAAGATAATAATAATAATAATAATAATAAAAAGAAATAAAAAAACGAAAACGACACAAGAGTAAAACGTACTTCAACTTTAAGCGGATAACGAAAAAAAAAAAAAAAAAACTGATTGTTATAAAATCTTTTAATTGTTGAATTTTGCTGTAGCAGTAAGTGTCTTAACGTATATACCTTATATATATACACTACATAATATATTCTATATTAATGTTTCTTAGGTTTAAATTGATATACGTGGACAGAGAAACGAATTTGATAGTAATGATATTTCTCAAATAATATATGTATATATATATATATATATTTCTATAAATGTATGTGTATATATATATATATTCTTTTGTGAAATTCTACTGTCCATTAACTTTGGTAATCCTTCGACGAATTATTATCTGAATGAATGAATAAATAAATAAAGGAAAAGAAAAGAAAATTCATCGTGAAAGAAATTATAATGAACATTAATTTGAAAGTATACTTGAACGATTAAAAGGTTTGTCTTCTTTTTTCTTTTTATTTGTTCGTTTAATTTCTAAAGAAAACGATTAAACTAATATTATTACAATGAATGATTTAATAATTAACAATTATAGACGTATGTAAAGTAAATTCGTCGAAGGATATCAGCAGAGAGAAAGGTCTTAAAAATTAATACAATCTAAATGTGATAATATATTTGCTATTGAATTGAATATAACGTATTATAATATAAATATAAATATATATATACAGTAATTATATATATATTAAATCTGCGCGAACCGTACAAAAAGTAAAAAAAAAAAAGAAAGAAAGAAAAGATCCTTCACGAGCTTGATCTTGTTACACAAGAGGATGGTTTTGTTATTACAATTGTTATTATAATTAATTATTTTCTTTTTCGTTTTTTCTTTTATATATATATATATAAAGTTACATATAGTTAAATATTTACATAAATTAAATAAATAGTTTTCATCGTTTTAAGGTGGCTCGTGTTGGACGGTCCATAGTAAATCCAATTCTAAAATTGCGGTTTGCTCTCACCAAAAAGAAAAAAAAAAAATATGATATTGAAGGACTTAATGCGATCTTCGAATGTATTAATATATGTATATGTGTGTATGTGGGTGTGCCTACAGATATTTTCTTCGAATCTCTGTCACTTTCTGTCTCTCTTTCTCTCTATATTAATACTATCTCTAAACCCTTACTGTTTTCTCTGTCTCTCTCTCTCTCTTTCTCTTTCTCTTTCTCTCTCTTCCTCTCTTTATTACATATTCAAGTTATAGACAATTGACAAATTGAAATTAAAAAAAAAAAGACAAAAAAAAAAAGAAAAAAAAAGTAAAAAAAAAATTATAGAACAAACTAACGTTCATTCTTGCCCGGTGAATTAGAATTTTATATATATATATATATATTATATATATATAGAAATTTATTTATATTCAATGATAATTTATAAATCAAATAATATTAACAAATACTTATCCAATCGCTTTGCAACGAATAGATGATCTTTCTCGCATTATTATTTGATTTGTAATGACTTGATGAGTATGAGAAGAAGATTCAATTAAATTTGTATCTTAAAAAATTACTTGTCTCTTCGCCGGTTAAGAATTACACATAAAAAAAAAAAAACACACACACACACACAATACACGAGTTGTTTAAACAATCGTCTCTGTGTTCCAGTTATATACTTATAACGTATATTCAAATCACTCGTTCCTCTCTTTCCAATAAAACGACAAAGTTGTGGTACAGGGTCACGTCTGCAAAATTTATGTTAAATAGTGGTCGTAAATGATCTGGAAGTATACGAAAAAAAAAGAAAAAAAAGAAAAACGAAAAATAAAAAAAAAAAGAAGAAGAAGAAGAAGAGAAAGAATAAGAAGACGAAGAAGAAGGAGAAGAAAAAAGACCTATTATTATAGTATTTTTTTATCAAATGTTGCGAGGGCTCTATGATATTGTAAAATTAGATCTTTTAGGTTTTCAAACGTCCGACTCGTCTAATGAATTAAATCTAAAAAGAAAAAAGAAAAAAAAAAAGGAAATGAGGATTTTTAAATCGGGGATCATATACGACTGTTATTAACTACTGTGCAGTGTACAGAATTTGTGCAGCCAAGTGACAAACTGATCGATTGATCAATCAATTAATTAATTAAAATAGAAAAAGAGAAAAGCGAACAACTCGTCCTTAGCACACCGTCCTCTTGATTAGGAAAACATATTTACGATAGGATCAGCAAATGTTTTTAATTGTTAAATCAATGAAATCAATTCGAATGGTATGATTGCATGGACATATCTGTACACGTGTACGTGTGTATGTATACGGATTTTGATGTAATTGTATGCGTGAATCTGTACCGCGATTAGTTTCGTACGTAATGATCATTTTTTCGTAAATAAATAAATATAAATCAATCTGTCGTCACCATTGTGATCTCTAAAAGGTAGTAAAAATTTCCATTGAAGTTAACTTCAAATGTAGATGCTAATTTTTTTATTTAACAACTTTCTTTTTCCTTTTTTTTTTTTTTTTTTTTTATACATAATGTATATGTGTGTGTATATATATATATAAATATATAAAAATATATATATATATATAAAATGAACATATCCATTGAGAATTATTTTCAAATAAATAATTCATTTCAAATAAAATTTAATAATGATATTAACTTTGCATCTACATTGAAACACTTCTTTGGGAAAAGTGTTACCTGTTTATATAACGAAAGTCACTATTTGGCTATGGTACCATAAATCTTAATAAAGGTTTCATTAAAATACATTAACGAGCTAATCAATACATATATAATATTACCTATATATTAATATATATATATATATATATATATATATATATATATAAAAAAGAAAAGAAAGAGAAGCATATTTTAATTTTTTATTAAATTTACATTAAAATCAATATAACAATGACAATTAAATATCGTCATTAACTAACTTTAATCAACATGCAATAACTATTAAAGATTATATATACACACACGTATTTCTTTTTTCTCTTTCTCTTTCTCTCTCTCTATCTCTCTCTCTCTATCTCTCTTTTTCTCTCTCTTTCTCTCTCTATTTCTCTCTTTCTTTCTGAAGATAAAAATGGTAAAAATTGTAACTAGAATCATATATATATGATACGATTATATTACTTACACCGATAACAATTATCGGCATAACAGTTTAGTCAGCAATGGTATGATGAATCATTCGCTTATTTAGAATGCTCGTTTCACACATATATATATATATATATATATATATATATATATATATGAAGAGAGAGAGAGAGAGAGAGAGAGAGAGATTCTCTTTTTTCAATTATATAACAAATAAAATTATCAAAGATATATTAAAAATATATCACAGATACAAATATACAACGATGAAAGAAAAAATAAATAAATAAAACAAACACAAAAGAATAATAATAATAATAATAATAATAATAATAATAATAATAATAATAATAATAATAATTTCTACAAAAATTTCTCACGTAACATGATTACACATAAATATATAAATAGTCACAGGAATCCTTTGAAACAATAATAATCGATGAAATAAACTAAGATAGAAAATATGAGGAGGCATAAATCCCAATAATCCAGCAGCCATCATTTGACGTCGAGCCAGACACCAGAATACTGTGCTTCGGTTTGGTGGGAGTTGCAATGTATATAGAAGAAGACCGGATATACCAGAGGATAAGAGAGAAAAAGAGAGAGCAAAAGAGAGAGAGAGAGAGAGAGAGAGAGAGAGAGAGAGAGAGAGAGAGAGAGAAAGAGGGAGCTATGGTTGATCAGAAGAGTTTATGGAAGGGGAAAGATAGCAAGCTTCGTGCATCTCTGACGAAGGGTAGACTTTCAGTACGATATCCGATCTTGTTCGGATCTGTTTGTATACTAGTGGTAATTATTATTTTGTTAATTGTTTTTGTTATCCGCAGTTATTTTTTTTCCTATTTCTTACTCTCTCTTTCTCTCTCTCCTTCTCTCTCTCTCTCTCTCTCTGTCTGTGTCTCCCTCTCTCTTTCTCCCTTTCATTCTCTCTATCATTTCATTATTTTTTCGTTGATCACTTTTATCGCGTGTAACTAAGGAGACACGGAGTGAGATAAAGAATAGTGTTTCTTTTTCATTTTCTTTTATTTCTGTTCTTTTTTTTTTCTTTTTTTACTTTTTAATTGCATCCAACAACATCGAAGTTGATATATACTTCTTTCAACTAAATGGGGCCACAGTGCACTTGAATAAATATTTGTTGACAAGTATTGTGTGTCGTTTATCTTTTCTGCAATGTACAAGATCTTCAATTGAAGTGAAAAAAAGAGAGAAGCAGTGGTCGACGACGGTCAAGGGGAAGAGAAAAGGAGAAGTTGCGACAACAGTGCCAACAACCAACCGTAGTATACCCAGTTGTGGGTCTCTGACCCACGATGACGATATATATATATCTACTACCTGGTTGAGAATATAATGCTGAGACTTTCACTATTCTCGAATGACTGACATACATTTTACTTTTTATTATTATTCTTATTATTATTATTGTTATTATTATTAGTTTGTTTGTTCGTTTGTTCGTTCGTGCTACGTTTTTTTTTTTCATGCAAATGGTGGATTATTGAAAAAAGGAAAGGAAAAAAACGAGAGGAGAAGAAAGGTATTTTTCAGTTTTTTTTTTCTTTTTCTTTTTCTTCTTTCTTCCTCTTATTTTTTATTATTATTTTATTTATTTATTTATTTATTTATTTATTTTTTTCTTTAATTCTTTTAGTTCCATTTCATGTTCACAGAGAAAATCATTTCCTTCACTCTCCATTATTAAATCTCCTAGAGATTTCTTTGTTCTCTCAGCTGTGTGTGCGCGCGCCCATGTGTCTATGTGTTTGTGTGCGTGACTCTATGCGAATCAGTGAATCAGTGTCACACTCATATTATAACCAGTTTGAAGTTTAAAAGGACACACTTCTATGACGTTCGTTCTTTTATTAGTATTTATTTACCAGCTTTTCTTTTTTTCTCTCTTTTCTTTTTTTTTTTTTTTTCTTTTACAAATATTTTATTTAAAAAGTAAAATCATTTAATCGTTTCGTTAAATCTTTTTTTCATTTTTTTTTCGTTTTTTAAATTTACTTAACATAACCACCATCATCAAGGACGATTGCGAATTAAATGTATTTATAAATATATATGCATATATATATAGAAAAAATATTTTGGCCGTGTGATCATTCGTTCGATCGATCGATTGATCGATCGATCGATCGATCGCCATATTGCTTCTTTCTCTACGTTCATTCGTGGAACGTATTGAGTAGTTGCGTAGTAGTATCATTTCGAACGCGTCCTTCGGAACGCGTCTTTTAAAAAAGAAAAAAAAACGTACAGTTCATCAAAGTTATTACTTCGATAACAAAGTATAAAAGAAGTGGAGGAGGATCGATAGATCAAATGATCGGTAGTATCAATAAATATTTGTATGAATGTTCTATCGATGCAGCTGTGAGAATATAAACTTATAATTATATCATTAAAACCTTGTTGCATTCCGATACATTTTTTATAGTAATCTATCTGCAACAATTTCTCCCACAAATAGATTTTTATATTTTAACGAAAGAAATGAATCGGTGAGTGAACATTAGAAGAATGTTCGACCTTGAACGGTGATCACCGAAGCATTAAGAGTTAATAGCTTCCGATCGATTCTTTTGTTGATTTTTATTAATTTGTTCTTTTATATTTATTACAAAAAAAAATATATATATATATGTATATGTATATGTATATGTATATGTATTTCCTTTTTGATTACAGAATTTATTGACGAGTTTGGGATATGATTCATTCGAAATGTTTTCACTATAAAACGCAGTAGCCATACGCGATAATTGTTTTTTCTTTCTTTTTCTTTTTTCTTTTTTCATACAAATTTTTCTCTTCTCCCTCTCGAACGATGAAACATCGAATGGCAGTCGAAAGATACAATGGAAACATCGAGATAGAAAAATCTAAATATAATCTTTCTTTTTTCTGGTGAATTCGATGCGAATGTTCTAAACCGGAAATGTACGGTATCGCGAAACTGGTAATAGTGAGTCACGTTTCACGTTTAATCAGAGAACATAGGATAGTTTTTACACGAGAATTTATTACTTTCCATCTCGATTGTCTGTGATTATTATCGAGTGGCGAAAAAAGGGGGTTAGGGGAAGGGAGAAAGGGGGGTGGACGGACGACCCTTCCCTATATACAAACTCGTCAATTACGCTGATTCAACCTTCAACTTCTACGAATCCTCCAATTGCTCTTTTCATTAGCCTGACAATAATATCGATACCACACGTGGAAAGTAATAATGATAAAGGGAGATAATGTAAGGAGATTACGGATGTGAGAGAGACGGAGAGAGAGCTTTCTTTTTTTTTTTTTTTTGATGGGAAGGATGAGAAGTGGTGTAGCTTATTGAAAAAAAGAAAGAAAGAAAAAACATTAATGAAAGATAAAGATGGAGGCAAAACCGATACCAAAGCCAAGGTCAATAATGGCCGAACGTCCAGTACCGGCGCCAAGAAAAATACCACCTGTTTTACCGCCAGCAGCATCATCATCGTCGCCACGTAGCAAAAGTCCAAGCAGCGAATCGAGTCAATCGAGTCAGAAAAGTGACGAAACCAAATCGAGCAGTACCGAGCAATCGAGAAATTCGAACGAATTTTTTCGTCAATTGAGTACTAGCTCGCGCCAATTGAAGGATGAAATATCTGAGAAGATGACGTTGAAGGGACGAGCGGTTATATCGAGTACTAGGAACGTTAGCATACGTCTTGAAAAATCGATGAAGAATCTTTTAACACGGAGATTGACGTCCCTCAATCAAGAGGACATGTTGCACGATTCTAATCTCGGCAATACGAAAAAAATCGGCGATGACAATACGATAGAAGACGAGAGATGCGTTTCGATGCCTGCCGATGATATATTTAGCAGTATTACCTTTCACAGTCCGTTCAGTAGTAATCTAAGAAGTATCAGAAACGAGGAAGATCTATCCGGGTTACGATATAGTCCACCACCACCAGTATATCCGCCACCCCCGCTTCCTGTAGAATCTATCAACGACGAATTAAATTCATTTACGTCGAGCAGCAGCGGCCATTATGATACTCTTAGTTCTACCATCTCTGAAAAAGTACAAAGAGATTTTCCTGAGTCGAGTTTCAACGTCTTCAATTTTGTTCAACATCAGGTAACTAACTCGTCATAACTCCCGTTATTTTCTTCCATCATTTTTCTTCTTATCAATTTTGTTTGGTTTTGTTTTTTTTTTATTCTACATTTTAACATGACCCTTTGTTTCTTTGTTTGTTTCTTTGCAGGCCAGCGATTCGGACCAGAGTTTAAATTTGTCTGACATCAACGTAAGTTTAACAAGCGACAACAAGTCTGACGTTGACAGGAGATTGTCGAGATCAGATTCTTGGACATTTTATGACACTACCCCGCCTACAAACAAATCCGAGATCGTTAATGAACTCGATAGGATATCCAGTACCGAGGAGGAAACAACTTTGGAACAGGCGGTGAACGTCAGTAGAAATTTTACATCGTTTAACGCCAGTTTGATCTCCTTACAGAATTCTATTTATGAGAATTGTATTTCGTCAAAGGGTGGTAAAGATGAAAAATTGTTTGAATCTATGTTGTCGGATGTAAAAAAAGAGAGCAGTAGTAAATCTTTGTTATTCGAATTCGATCCATTCGCCAAGACTTCTGAAGAAAACGTTTATAGTAATTACGAGAGTAACGATTTGATGCTGTTGGAAGCACTTTTAGCGACGAATGACTCGTCCAGTAATCCTGGTAGTACCGTAGATCTGCACGAAGATAACGAAAACGAAGAGCCGACGGAATTGGAAGAAAAAAAAGTCGAGGACTCTTTGATACCTCCTGAACCACCTAAGAGATTCGATTCTTTACCTAAGAACGAGTACGACGAAGTCGAAGTTGGTAAATATCGTTCAAATTTCAATCCGCTTTACGATATTAAAATTATTTCTTGGTCATTGTAATATCTATTTTTGTACAGGTAAGAATCCAGCACTTTTACCAAAACTGGCACAAATGGCAAGAAGAAAACAACCGGCTGTACCACCTAGAAAATCTACCACTAAAATCACTCCTGATTTTTCATCGGCAAGCATTCAATCAACAACCATAGAATCTAAAATGGCTACAGGGAAATTTGTCGACGATGCCACGTCGAATCCTCTTCCAATGGTTAAAACGACGAACGATGATTCGAAGAAAGTCAGCGTCATTCAAAAGCTAAAGAAACTAAGTCAAGATTCCACTGCTAACGTGATCAAACCGAATGTTATAAATTTTGTTAGAAGTGGTAGTAAATTGTTATCGAGAAATCGTGATCATGATGGATCTGGTGATCATAATTCGAAGCAAATGAAAATGGATAGACCCAAGTGTAAAATTTCACAATGCAATACTACGCACAGAGGTATAGTTTATAAAACTGGAGTTGGTATAGAAAGAGCTAGAGATTTGGTTCAAAGAGCTGCCGTTTTGACGGGTCCAAAATTGTGTTTTTATAACGACAAGAGTATGTCTACGCTAAAGGAAACTATTCATCTTGAAAATGTTTATAGTATCCATCTTTTGCAAGATATTAAGTAAGTTTATATTTGATCTATGAACAATACATATCTACGTTTGATAGTACAATTTTATTTCTAAATAAATATTTCTAACGACAGAGTAGTTGATGGTGAAACAGTACATTGTATAGCAATCAGTAGCGAATCTAAACCCCATGTATATATCTTCTACGCAAAGGGTATAGCGGAGAGAAGAAGTTGGGCTCAAAAAATTTTAGAAGCAATGACGTCAGTTTTTCCTATAAAATACACATCTGATCTTACCAGAGCTGGTTGGGTTTACTTAAAGGTATGAGAACGTTTTTACAGAAGATAATGCTAAGAGATATAATAGTAATATTACAATTTTCTTAGCATACAAGGAATTTGATAAAAGGTATGAGATTATTATCTATCACTAAAGAAATCTTTTTTTTAAAAATATATATTTTCATTGCAGGAAGGTATAACAGGTACGTGGTTCCCAGCTTGGGTTCTTCTTCAAAAGAGAACATTGGTTTATACAAATTCATCGGAGCCTGCGGTACTGGAATATTTAGATTTAAGAAAGGCACGTTATATAGGTAAATATGTATATACGTATAGACATATATAAGATGGAAATATTCCATGTAAAAAAGTAATATTATTTTGACCTTATTAAGCTACCGTCTCGTGATCCTATTAAGCATTATTGTTACGATATATAGTCGTTTCTTATTATGGCACATTATTCCTTTTAACTCGTGATTGATGTATGTTAAATATTTTATTTCAGTATTGCGAGAACAAGAAGGACCAAATTCAGACAATGGATATGTACCTGTAGTAGTCGTCGATGCTGGTGGTTCCGGTGCATTGCATATAGCAGCACCTGGTTCAAAAGAAGCTTCTGCATGGAGACATGCTTTGTATCAAGCCGCTACTAGCTGTGGTCCAGCGTTACATCAACAACAAATCACTCAAGACAACGTTCCTGTAATTCTCGACAAATGCATCAATTTTATCTCCACGCATGGTTAATAAATATTATATGAATCTAAATTAATTATTATTGTGATATTAAAGCATAATTTTCTTTTTTCCTTTTTAATAACAGGTATAATGTCGGAAGGGATTTATCGTCGCAGTGGATCTAGCAGTGCTGTCATTAAATTACTGGAAGCTTTTAGAAGAGATGCATGGGCCATACAAATTACTCGAGGATCTTACACTGAACATGACGTTGCTACGGTTCTTCGAAGATTTCTTCGGGATTTACCAGAATCTTTATTTCCTGCTAGTATACATAATCTGCTTTGTCGAAGCTCAGGTGATGAAATCATAATTGTCAAAGTTTCAAGAATTTTATATCGGAGTTATTTTCAAAGTTAACAAGGCATACGTATATATTTGTATTTGTAATATTTTTTCATTTTCTGTTTAGAACTCAGCAACGAAAATGAAAGAATACAAATTTATAGAAATTTATTGACGACATTGGATCCTATAACTTCAGCAACTATACGTAGAATTCTTGCTCATCTTCATTATCTCAGTCAACAAAGTTCAAGAAACTTAATGACTGTTGAGAATCTCTCGGCAGTTTGGGGACCTACTTTAATGCATGCAGGAGAAAATAGTGCTGAAGATTGGAACAGAGAGGAAACAAAAGTAATTGGCGACCTGATACATCTATTTCCAAAATTATATCAATTGTCACATGCCGATCTGGCTAAGGAAGCTAAAATCTTAGAAGTTCTTGAGAAACATCATGTTTCAAATAATGGACTGCGTGGTGCACCATCAGGCGATTTAAAAATTTGGATATATCTCCTTTCCAAAGAAGGCAAATGTGTTAATGTAGCTGTAAATATCTATGAATTATTCTAAACTGTTAAACAACATTCTTTCATAATTATCATATTAAAGAAAATAATATTTTCATTTGTAGATCGGAGCACAAAAGACAGCTTTTGACGTATGTCGTGAATTATCAGAAAAAGCTAATCTACCTGCTCATGAATTGTGCCTAGAAGAATATGCACTTTCAGGTGCTTTAAAAAGACCACTTCATCATAACGAACGTGTTTTAGAAACAGTAGCGAGATGGGGTTATTGGGATCCAGATGATAGGAAAGATAACATCCTAATCTTGAAGAAGGATAGATTATACAAGGATATTGTACCTTTGGTAATATTTATATTAATAATATAAATCGTACATGTGTTTAATAATAATTAAAAATGGAAAGACATACATATATAAGCAAAGTTGCTTATATATGTTACTTTCCCACGTCACTTGTATAACGTAGATAGATCAATTAGTATGAGTCAGAACAATAAAAAAGATACTTTTATGTGTCAAAACAGGAAGCAACAATTACGTTGCTTTTTAAGTTACAATTTTCTTTTTCCTCTTTTTCAATATTATTCTTTTAATTAAATATTTATTGTTTTGCTTGTTTAAGATCAAGCCACCCATGACAATATCAGGAGAATTGAAATTTGCGGATGTTAAATCAAAAAATTTTAAGAATTATCTTTTTGAATTTAGTCAGGCTAAGTTATATTGTTACAAAGATAAAGTTTGTTCTATTAAATTACATGAATGGAAAATTGAAGATATTATTTGGTATTTGGGACATGAAACCAAACGTAATCCACAAATGGGGTAAATATATTAATATTAATATCATAAAAATTTCTTATCTAAGTTTACTTATTAATAAATTACATTTATTATTTAAGTATTTTATTGTATTAATCTGTTCTTTTCATTCTGCAGCTGGACTATTACATTTATATTAAGAAATAAAAAACCAACAAGGTATAGTTATCATTACAAATAATTATTTTGTTACTCGAGTTCTGGAAGTTAAATATAATTTATTATACCGCATATTTTTTTCAGATGCAAGGAAAATCCATTCTTTGGTAATATTATAGCTGGTACATCTAAAAATGAACAATATAAATGGTTGGCTGCTATGCTTTTTGGAGAATTTCAAACGAACCTTCGTCCGTCTGCTATAAATTTAATGGACATATAACATGTAAATTAATGTTTGTAAATTACAGGGTTTATAGAATAGTATCTACTGCCATTAAAAATGTTTGAATGAGAGCTTAGACTTTTATAATAAAAATTATATTATAAATATGATGTTATATACATGAGAATACATATTGATATGTAACACGTTACTTTGTAATATTTCAAAACACAGAGTATTTACTAATTAAGCATTCCTCAAATATCTTAGAGACTTTATGCATCAAATCTGTACAAATTCAAAATATACTTTTATATTCGTACGTGTAACAAACAAATACAATAGAATTGTGATACAAAATGAAATGAATTAAATAACAAATGTACTTTATAATTATGTGTGTGTGTGTGTGTGTGTGTGTTAATACTTTAATGTTTAATTGCAATTAAAATGAAGAGAATTTGGAATTTAATAAGCAGTTATTTGAATGGTAGTATTTATATATATTCAACATACTGAATTTCAACATATTATAAGTACTATCGAGCCAGATCTCAGCATGTGAAGACTACTGCATCTCAATTATTGCATATTGAAAGGTGCAAACCCGCCTAAAGCTCATACCCGAGAGAAACTAGAATAATTGATTTGGAATAATTATTTTAATTATTACACAGCTATACGTTTCAATAAGTAGAAATGATTATTCATTCCAGTATATAGGGAAGATGTAAGAAGCAAGTAAAATGTACGTACTTCGACATATAGTTGGAAATTGAAAGAAAATATATAGAAATAAAATTTAGAAAAGTCTTAAAGTATGCAGCCATTCGCTCGGTAATACATGCATTTCATGAAATTTTAATAAAATGCAAGTATTTCCGACCCAGGTCCCACCACGTGGAGGTTGCTGCATCTGGGGACCCACGGGCTAA
>NC_057709.1:405311-405586 GCF_014466175.1 Vespula pensylvanica | reverse complement strand
ATGATCGGTCCCTCGATGATCGGTCCCTCGTTGATCTAACCTGAAACAGAAAAAGTATGAAATAGAATGAAAAACAGATATAAAAGAAATAGGAAAAGAATAGACAAACAGAAAAAGGAAAAAAGAAGAGAAAATTTACGTATGTACGCATGAGAAAAATAGAATTCCGAACGTTGAGTGTGTATTTTGAAGATCGGTTCATTCGACAAAAATCAGTATACCGTAATTGAATTCGATTTTTCTTCAGTAAAAGAACCAAACCCGCCTAAGGCCCA
>NC_057709.1:405111-405215 GCF_014466175.1 Vespula pensylvanica | reverse complement strand
TGAACAATTTAATCAACTGTTTAAAATAATTGTTCAATCTACGATATGCAGCCACATGCTGGGCAATACTGGAATCCTGTTAGGTATCCTTCCTGTAAAAGTGA
>NC_057709.1:404996-405101 GCF_014466175.1 Vespula pensylvanica | reverse complement strand
TGCTATGTATTTAAATGTTCTTGTTTCATTCCCATGTGCATTTTTATTCAATGCACTTTCAGTGGTCCTCACAATTGCCATATTTTATACGTTTCGAAATTATTA
>NC_057709.1:404488-404649 GCF_014466175.1 Vespula pensylvanica | reverse complement strand
CCTAACAACTACTATAGAACATTTGAACTATCGTCAACTATCGCCAAGAAACTACAACTATCTCTTAATCTAAAACGTCGAGGAAAACTAACAAATCTAACGCAACTCTGAAACGAAAAATCGAGAAACATCGGTAGAGAAACGAGAATTTAATATATTAA
>NC_057709.1:404290-404472 GCF_014466175.1 Vespula pensylvanica | reverse complement strand
GCTAAAAATCGATTAACTTGTTCTATGTTTTACGCGTTGTGAGTTTACAAGTCTATTTATCTTTTATCAATGACTCTACTTTACTTTATTCTTTCAAAAGCAATGACTCTAGTAAGACTTTTCTTTTATTAATGAAATTGATTAAACTTTATTTAAAAATGTAATGAAAAATCATTGGACGC
>NC_057709.1:404012-404280 GCF_014466175.1 Vespula pensylvanica | reverse complement strand
AAGCGATTACTCTAATTATTAGAAAATAAATGAAACAATTTCGCTTGTAATCCAGAGACTATCCATCGCGAATGTCTTCTTGCTTAATCATTATTAAACTTCGCGAATATCGCGATAGTTTAGTATTTTCGCGAGAGAACATTGTTTAAAAATGCATTCAAATATTCAAAATTTCAAGTAATTATAATCAACGCGTTTAAGCAAGAAGACTCTGTCCTGATCTAATAAATAAATCAAAAAATAACGAACCATTCACGAGTAAATCTCC
>NC_057709.1:340864-403912 GCF_014466175.1 Vespula pensylvanica | reverse complement strand
TATTAACAAATGAATATGATATGAAAGACTTAATAAATATATATGAGAGAGAGAGAGAGAGAGAGAGAGAGAGGGAGAAAGAGGGGGGAAGTAAGAGTATTTTTATTATATATATTAAAGTTTCATAAGAAATATTAAGAAAATATAACGAATGATACAAAGATTATTAATAAATGTTTATACATATTTGAAAAAAATATAAATATTTTTTGGAATAAAAAGGCATAACTCTTGATATATAAATGAAACGAATAAAATGGCTTGCCTGCACTCAGGAGTGCATATGAGAGATTCACAGTAAGTAGACGATTGCATTCAGGAATGCAAATGAACAAATTATAGTAAAGATATACATTTCATATTCGGAATAATCAAAGATGAATGAATGCACTAATAAGAATTCTTAATGAAGAAATATAATACGTCGAACTCTGGTGATATTTTTTTCAATATACGATATTAAACTTATCTAATAATAAATAGATGAAATTTTATTTTATTCCATATATAATAATTGAGTGATATTTAAATGGTGCAAATGAATTAAAGGAAAATTTAAATTATTCCGATAAGAGATGTATAAGTTTTGCTAGATGAATGAAGCGACATAAATGGCAGCCAGCACTCAGGAGTGCATATTAGAATATGTCAAGGATATACATATTTATTCCAAAACTATCAACAAATAAATATGACATGAAAGACTTAATAAATATATATGACAGAGAGAAAGAAAGAGAGAAAGAGGGAGTATTTTTATTATATATATGAAAGTTTCATAAGAAATATTAAAAAGATTATTAATGAATGATACAAAGATTATTAACAATTATTTATACATATTTAAGAGAAGTATGAATATTTTTGGAATAAAAATGCATAAGTCTTGGTATATAAATAAAGCGATTGAAATGGCTTGCCTGCACTCAGGAGTGCATATGATAAGTCACAGTAAGTACATGCCTGCATTCAGAAATGCAGATGAACAAATTATAGTAAGGATATACATTTCATATTCGGAATAATCAAAGATGAATGAATGCACTAATAAGGATACTTAATGAAGAAATATATAAATACGTCGAACTCTAATGATATTTTTTTCAATATACGATATTAAACTTATCTGACAAATAAATGAAATTTCATTTTATTCCATATATAATAATTGAATGATATTTAAATGGTGCAAATGAATTAAAGGAAAATTTGAATTATTCCAATAAGAGATGTATAAGTTTTGCTAGATGAATGAAGCGACATAAATGGCAGCCAGCACTCAGGAGTGCATATTAGAATATGTCAAGGATATACATATTTATTCCAAAACTATCAACAAATAAATATGACATGAAAGACTTAATAAATATATATGACAGAGAGAAAGAAAGAGAGAGAAAGAGGGAGTATTTTTATTATATATATGAAAGTTTCATAAGAAATATTAAAAAGATTATTAATGAATGATACAAAGTTTATTAACAATTATTTATACATATTTAAGATAATTATGAATATTTTTGGAATAAAAATGCATAAGTCTTGGTATATAAATAAAGCGATTGAAATGGCTTGCCTGCACTCAGGAGTGCATATGATAAGTCACAGTAAGTACATGCCTGCATTCAGGAATGCAGATGAACAAATTATAGTAAGGATATACATTTCTTGTTTCAAATGATCAAAGTAAAAATGCACTTACGAAAGTATATAATAAATAAATATTTAAATATTCTAGTGTTATATAATTTTTTCAAAGAAATAATATTTATTTAATAATAAATAAAGATTATTTCATACTCTTTCTAATATAATAAGATGTATTTATATTTAAATAGAGTGCAAGTGAACGAAAAGAAAATTTGAATCATTCTAAATTAGAAATGTATAAATCTTGCTAAGCGAGCGATATGGTACAAAAATAACAGCCTTGCACTCAGGAGTGCATAAAATATATCAAGATTATACATTTTTATTCCGAAATTATCAACAAGTGAATATAAAATGACAGAATTAATAAGTATATATATGAGAGAGAAAGAGGGAGTATTTTTATTATATATATGAAAGTTTCATAAAAAATATTAAGAAGATATAATGAATGATATAAAGATTTTATATATAATATATAATTATTTTACGGAATAAAAATGTGTAAGTCTTGGTATATAAATAAAGCGAATGAAAAGGCTATCTCACACTCAGGAGTGTGAATGAAAATAGTTCAGAATAGGGACAGGTCTGCATTCAGGAATGCACCTGGGTACTCAAGCATATAGATTTTTATTTCAAAGTAATTGTAAATTTTTTATTTGATTATTAGTAAATCAATAATTCTTTTTATAATCAATATCTTTTATATATATATATATTTATTTTTATATTATCTTTTTGTAATCAATATCTTTTATATATATATATATATATATATATATATATATATATATATATATATATATATATATACATACATACATACATACATACTTTTGATGATTATATCTATATTTTATCCAATGCCAACATAGTCTTATCACAAGTTGTAGGATGGCTCATTTATTGTAAGAGTCATTTTATGACTTGTTTGAATATAATCATCATCTTATATAGATTCTAATTAATCTGATTAAAAATCTATATGACTTGACGTAGTTAGGGAAATTAAGATTTATTAAAGCAAGCAGTAACGATGAAATAAATTCATAAGAATAATATACAAGAATATACTAAAACTATTTTGTTTTTAATATGATCTTCCTCTTTCAGATTTCAGATTTCATTACTATTTCATTACTATTTCATATACATATAAACAAACTACATATTTACAAACTACATGATTTTAAAATTGTAAAATTGTATTACTATATTTTTTTATAATTTAATAGATAAAAATGTGTCCTTATATATAGACGATGTAATACGTACATCAGACACATGATGTAACTGCATACTTCGCGTTAGTATAGACGTAATAATATAATATATATATATATATGTAATCTATTGATTAAATATAGATCTGATCTCGTTATGGATATGTTTATAGTAGTATACAAAATTGTGTATGCATTTTGTAATACAACACAAGATACAGTATACTTCTGCTCTTTTTTTTTTTTTTTTTTTTTTTTTAACGTGACTTAATTTTTAAATATTGTGAAATATTTACAATTCTTTTTCTTTTTTTCATAACGTATCTTGATTTATTTACAATATGTATTTGTAATTATTTTAAACAATTGACAATTTATCATGTAATTCTTTCTTTATATATATTTCTATATATTTTTACACAATCCATAAATAATATCGTATTTTATTTTAAATGTAAAACATGTTTTCTAATGCATCGAGAATTCTATTATTCTATTTAATGCCAATTTTGCCACTTTAATACTTTTTCTACTATTTTAGTATCACAATCTATGGCTAAATATATATAACATTTCTTTTTCATTATATTATCAAAATCATAAAAATGTTTGCCTATGAATTGTAGATACAATTTTGTCTTTCCACACATGCCTTTTTACATAGTTTTTTGTTACAGATAAGTGTCACCACGTTTCAAGGGTAAATATTGCAAAATATCTTGAAAATATATTGAAGAATTGGAATTATAAAAAATAAAAAACAATAGAGGATGAATTACCTGCAATTATTTTTTTTTTTTTTTATTCGTTTGAAATATTCAAACAATTTTTAATCGATTTAATTTATTTTTGTTTCAGGAAATATCATCTAAATTGACAAGATTCGATTCGACTCTTCGTTGGTTGTTTTTTTTTTTCTATTGGTTGTTCTTTCCATTTGTGTGTGTGTATGCATATAAAATAATTCTTATTGCAATATTTTATTTTCAGAAAGTAATAAAATTATAAATATATCCACAGATTCTTTTACATTATATAAAATTTGCATATTGATTTTAATTGTTTCTTATTTAATTATAAAATGTGTCTGATGTTTTATGTTCACAGGTGACTGTCGATTGATTATATGAAGTTCGCACATTTTTTTCGATTGCTTTTTGTCTAATTATGAAATTGTTTTAGATGTTTTATGTTCACAGGTGACTGTCGATTGGTTATATGAAGTTTGCACATTTTTTCGATTGCTTTTTGTCTAAATATGAAATTGTTTTAGATGTTTTATGTTCACAGGTGACTGTCGATTTATTCTATGAAGTTCGCATATTTTTTCGATTGATTTTTGTCTAATTATGAAATTGTTTTAGATGTTTTATGTTCACAGGTGACTGTCGATTGGTTATATGAAGTTCGCACATCTTTTCGATTGCTTTTTGTCTAATTATGCAATTTTTTTTAGATATTTTATGTTCACAGGTGACTGCCGATTTATTTTATAAATCTCGCATATTATTTTTATAGCTTCTGGTTTCATTGTCAAAAGGTTGAAGTGTTTTATGTTTACTGTTTAAGATTGATTTATGGTACAAAACTATTATGTGTTCTCAGCATCAAATAATAAAATATCTAATCTTTATATAAGGTTTATAAGCTGTGTGGTTAGTAATCAATAATGTGTTTTATTTTCAGTTTCATCATATTTCCTCGCGTTTATCGGGTAGGTAGGTCGATATCAAACGAACTCATAAATTTTCGTCTGATCTTAATTGATTAAACAAAAATTTTGATTCGTTTCGCGATTGATTTTGTTTTTTCCAAATTACAATACTTATTATTGAATATCTAATAATGATAATTCTATATAATTGATTCTAAAATATTTGGCATTAGTAGTAGAGTCATAGCCCGCGGGTCTCCGTATGCAGCAACCTCCAAGTGGTGAGACCTGGAAATCGATATTACTTGCGATATATAATAAATATAAATAACGCAAGTACTGTCGAGCTAATGGCTGCATTTAAATTCAGTCAAAATTTACTATGTTCTATAACGATTGTTTCCACTTTTCTATAATGTCCATTTCTTGTGTCTTAATCGAGATATAGATAAATTATTTTTCACCAAATAATCGACAAAATCTTGATTTTAGTCAAAAATTTATATACTTTATATACATTTGTCCACAGAATTTCAATATATTCAATCTATTGTACAAATTTATTTATATAGCAATATAAAGCGATAGTACTTTAATTTTTAATCAAAAGTCACAATTAATACTTAAGTTCGAATGTGTTAATATTACACGATGCCAATGATCCCAAAATCAAAACTTTTAAGTATCATAATTTTTAATTAACATTATTTTCTATTTCTATATGTAAGTTTTGTTCCATTTAATATCGATTTGAAATCAATTGTATTCGATATATCTCGAATAACGTCATGCGCACATCCATATGCGCGTCGTATCGATACTGCGACAAGTATCATAGATTTTGACAGAGTTCGGAACAATTTCTACATAAAAGTATATTTGCCATTATTTAAATTTTATTTTAGCTAAAAAATAATCTAACAAATTGAATATAATAAGCATTGTTTATCGTTCAATATTAATTTATAAATTAACAATAATTTAATTCAATAAACTTTTATATCAATATTGTTATTTTATAAATATTCTGTTACAATATTATAAGAAACAATGAGTTCATTACATCTTGGAAAAGGTAAGTTGTGCAATCACGTTATTTTATTGTTTTAAACTCAACAGTACATGTTAAACAAATTTACTTATTACATAAAAAATATCATCTATAGGTTCTATAAAACCAGCAGAAATTGAAGGACAAGCAAGATTGTATAGTATGAAATTTTGTCCATATGCTCATAGAATTCGTCTAATACTTTCCATTAAAAAAGTTCCTCATGATATCGTTAATATTAATTTGAAAAACAAACCGGAATGGTATTTAGAAGTATGATATCTCATTTTACATTTACATTAATAATAAGATTTAAGCGAAGTATTATTAACATAAAATTTATTAATGGAATTATTAATATAAAATTAAAACAGATTCATCCCGAAGGAAAAGTACCAGCATTTGTAGATGCAGATGGTAAAGTAGTCGTTGATTCAACAGAAATTGCAAATTACATAGATAAAAAATATCCTTTACCTGAATTGTATCATGAAGAAACAAAAAGTCGTGATTTAGAATTACTTGAACATTATTCCAAGGTAATTTTGAGAAATAAATATTAAGTATATAACCAATTCACAATGATCATATTTTTAGATTATTGACATTTTTTCAAATTGTATACATGGTAAAGATTCAAGAACATTAGATGAAATAGTGGATGAAATAAGTAATCTTTTAGAAGAGTTTGAGGATGAATTAAAAATGCGTGACACAGATTTTTATGGAGGTTTGTATAAAATAATTTATTATATCTTCATTAACTTTGATTGTTTACATTAATTTTTTTAAGGAAATGAACCTAAAATGTTGGATATCCTCATGTGGCCTTGGATTGAAAGAGCAAAGTCATTATCTGTAATTTATAAACAACCTTTAAATGTCAATAAACAAAGATTTTCAAAAATTGTAAGTATAACTATCTTAGATATATATATACATACATATATTCAACAAATACATTTTTCTGATTTAACAGATGAAATGGATTTCTGAAATGAGAGCACAACAATTTGTACAAGAGAATGCATGTTCTTATGAAAAATTTGGGCAGCTTATTAACGAAATGAAATCTTCTGATGTTGATTTCGATGCTATATAAAGATGTCATCAAAATGTTATAAAATGCTTTTACAATATGATAGACAAAAGAGAAAAAGTAAGAGAGAAAAATATTTATCATTATTATTCCTAATAGACATCGCTGTATTATTATCTTTTTATTCAAATAATCCATTTTAATCAAGTCTAAATAAAAAAGAATAAGTTATTTAAAAAAAAGAACTGAAAATCAGTTTTGTGATTTATCATGACACAATGACAATATATAAAATATGCTTCTTAAAACGAGTTGTTTTTTTAATTCCTTAAATAATATTTATATAGTACTCTAATCGTATAAGAGATACATCATACACAATGACAAAATTATCAACACGTGGCCTCCCTGCTGCTCGAAAAGATAACGAGTTCCCTAACTTCGATATTCTTTTCTAACTAGCAGCGAGATAAGATCTAATATTTGAGAGCAATTAATTAATTTGATCTACCTTGCGTATGAGTCCCATTAGTATATATATTATATATATTTACATATACAAAGATAGAAATATTCAAACGTTTTGACAATATACTAATGTATATTCTAATATAAATTAATCTATGTTGAATGAATTTCTTCTATATTCAAATGAGCAATAAATCTCAATCTCATTTGTAAAGCAGGTCTCAATCTGCGAATGATACATTCAACTTCATTTTTCATCATATCTCCAACGAACATATATTTTATGTGATATCTATAATATACGATGTTAAGGTTAATTCTGTTAGTAGTAAAAGATTGGTTAATTCTGTATGTAGTAAAAGATTAATCGTTTTAACAGTTAAGGATACAACAAGTCACAAACTGGGTCCATATATTTCAAATGTGCTTGTGTACGATCCACTTGTTCCAGCATTTCATATAAACTAACTGCTAGATCAACTATACAACGTGGTCTCTCTGCATTAAACCTTGCTAAGGTAGGTCCAATTAAATGACAAGCATATATCAATTGTTCCTCACTATTTACCACAGGTTGAAGTTTTTCTTTAATAAATCTAATAAATGTATGAAAAATTATTAACAGAATCAAAATCTCTTTATTATCATTGATATAAATTCTTTTTTCACTTACTGAGGCATTGTTGTAATTTGACCTGCTCCAGCATGATGCCAAATTGAATGTGCTAATGCAAGCATATAACTATATTTATTTTCAAGTAGACTATTATGCGTAATATTGAAATTAAACATCTGGAATGGTGTTAAATTATTATACTGCCAATTTGCTAAACCTGGACTACTTATAATTTCCACAAGTCGGTCATGTAATGTCGACCAATAGCACTCTGGTAAAGCAGCTAAAAGTAATCCAACGCAATTTATCCATAAATGTATTTCGTTAGATGGTACTACAGTATACCTATTATAATTCAAAAAGTAATTAATAAATATGAAATGTATATGGTGATTTAAAGAATTAATAAAAATTATACTGTACCCTTTAGCAACAACGTCGAGTAATGAATTAGCAACTAAATTTGGCGCTACAGGAACAGCCATTAATTCTACACATGTAACATATAATGCATGTGCTGCTGGATTAGGAAACTCATTAAATCTCCAATCAGTAGCTGGGAAATGGGCTGTACCTGACATTGCTTTAAAATAGATATTTTCAAAAATTAAATTGATTTCTACAAATACATTTTTAAGCTCATAACAAAATATATTGCTTACTTTCTACAATTCTCTGTACAAGTCGAATATAATAATCCAATTCTGGTACCCAAGTAATAGCATCGTCGGCAGATCGTGCCATATACATTTGATAAGCTTCAGAAAGTGCCCATCCTGGTGCTCTAATTTCTCTTAACGATCCAAGAACAGCAGAAACTAAACGTCGTTTTAAAGGTGGTCGATCTCTTAATTTACGTTCGTAATAATGTAATGTATTATACAGATATGTCACAGGTCGATCTATGAAATAATAATTTCATATTAACTTATCAAGAAATTTATAACATATAAATTTCTTAATAATATTATACGAACCATGAAATTTATATAAACAACCTAAATGTTCCAATAATATTTCCAAACTTTTTATTACAGGTGGTATTTCCAAATACCTATGTACAACTATATCAAACACAGGTAAAAATCGTAAACACACATTTCCAAAATATACAGGTAAACTTTGATATTGACTAGGGCCACCACTAGCTTGCTCCATGATACCTTCTGGAGCAAACTTTTCTGGAAATTTTCTATGAAAAGCTAGATGCTTTTCGTGCCAATTTGACTGTTTCCAATGTTCAGGCGAATTTTCCTTCACAAATTCTTGAACTCTATTTCTAAATTCAGCAGCTTTAAGCAATAGTAGTTGAATTATAAAAAAACATACTTGTGCTTCGCTTCCTTCTTGAGTTCGTAATGCCTAAATGATAATAGATATTAATACTTCATATATCATTTATTTTCTAATATGGATACTTACTAAGCAAAGAACTAATCTATCGATTGTCACTATATTATATTTCCATATCATGTCATTGATTGTATCCACACATTTATTAACATGTTGTCCACCAACACTGTTAGCAAATTCAAATACTAAATAGTCACAAAATTTTCGAAGATGAGCTGATAATGCTCTGGCTCCTATTCTTTCTAATATCCTATAACAAATATTATTTACAATAATAATCAATGAAATAATAATAAATATAGATAACATAATACATACTTATATGCGATTGGACTAATCCGATCAGTCTCAAGTATCATTTTCCACAAAAGACATAAAAATAAAGGAGGTGTGCCAGGTACAGAAAAATGAGCAATTATATCATTTTCATTACTCATAGATGCCCAATTTCTATATTCCTCTTCTACAGCTTTCTGGAAATGTATATACATAATTTGTTTATTTTCATAACATTATCAAATTTCTCATAACGAAAATTACCTTTATTTGTTGTTTATTTTCTTTGGCAACACTATTCTGTTGAAAAAATTCACTTAATACCGGTGGAAAACATTGCAAAGTATGATTAGCCCATGAATGCGGCGTGTTTTGCATAATAGTATTCAATAGTTCTTTACACCAAGTACCACTAAGACTTTCTGCTCCAGTACCTAATTGATAAGACATATAGTTTCAATAATAAACAATTTGTTATTTATATTTATTATACAATTTTAATAATTTACCTGTCACATGCATAGATCTTGCTAAAGTAAGAACCAAAGCTCTATTAAGTTCTTCAGATTCCGCAGATACAAGTGTTTTAGGCTCTGATAAGAATCTCGATAATTGCGGTTGTACTTCTGCCGAACCTAAGCCAGTAATTAAACGAAGAGCCGTACTTTCAACGCTAAAAAAAGTAAGTTTATAAAAAATGAATTGTATGAAGTATCTAAAGAATTAAAAAGTCATTAATTTATAAATAATACCAAAGATGAAGTTGTGTTTGATTAGTTTGTGGCACAGCAGCAAGACTATGGAGATGCGATAAGAGTTGAACTCTATAATGTGGTTGTATATGATGCATTCTATAACTAAACATTTCCAACAATGTATATAATGTTCCCCATGCATGAGACTTAAATACTGTTGGTAATAATTGACCTAGAAAAAAATATAAATGATCATAAATCATAAGATATTCGTAATATTTAGATTATTATGAATTTTTTACGTAATACGTACTTATAAAACCCTTTATACCAAGACTTTCAATTTCTGTATAAACCAATAGCCTACTATAAGTCTCAACTAGAGCCGGTGCCAAGGCCATATTACTTTTTGATTGTGCTAGTTTGATAACATGAGTGACAATACTATGAATCAAACTCATCTTAGAATGTACAGTCAGTGAATCTAGTATTGACATAGAAAGAGGAGTAGTTGGACCACTTGCCAAAGCAGCATTATTTTGTAATGTTTGTAAAGGCTGTTGCTGTTGACCCTATTTCATTCAAAATAATTTTGTGCAATATAGATAAAAATGATAAAAATGTAAAATATAAATAGATAAAAATATAATTTACCTTTGGATTTCCTAATATAGTATCAACTAATGCTGCCATTGGTCTACTGAAATATTCTTGATTTGTTGAATAAGCATTGCACAATAAAGCAATGCGATAATCTAAACCCATACAAAGAGATGTATTTGGCATAACTAAATGCTGCAAAAACCTAAAACAAAAATCAGAATATAATATATATATATATATATATATATATATATATATATATATATGTACAATGCTATAATTATTTAAACTATTTAATCATTTCCTTACTCATGATGAATTTTTAATGTATGTGGAATAGGTCTATGGATATTCGAATGTTCAATTTGAGCCTTTTTAAGTAAATGCATCCATATACATATAATAGCCATTTGATGAGTACAAAGTGCCTGAGTACAATCTGGAAGAGGTAGAGGTTCTTTCTCTGGATACAGTAGATCGTATAACTTCAATACAGGTAAAAAATTTGAAAGCTGAAAATATTTAGAGTGTTTATTATGTATTAATAAAATTGTTTGCTATGTTTTTACTTACTGGATTCCGTTGAATACTTCCAGAAATGAATTGTAATAAAACCCACATTAAGTGATCTCTTCCTTTTCTTAATTCTCTACCAGCCAACTAGATAAATATTTATATAATATTATAATTTATATATGTACATATATATATATATAAAATGTAAAAAATATATCATTAATTAATTATACCTTATCATGTATTGCCATTACAAGACTTGGAAAAGATGCAAATTGGAAAAGTACGAAATAAATCAATTGAGATGAAAGGTGTAACCACACCCAATGATTAGCAACAGTCCCATCTGTTCCTTCTGCTGGTAAAGGATCATTTTCAGATCTTTCCATAGCCAAAATAACAAGTTCTACTAACTGTTCTTCTAATACTATACATCGTTGTTTATGCTATAAATAATGGATATATATTTATTATGCATTTTTTCTTTTTCTTTTTTAATTTAATTTTTTTTTTTCTTTCTTTCTTTAATTATAGTTGCTATATATGCATACGTACTTGTTTCTGAAGACCAAGCATGGAGCATACCATATCTCTGCTATAAGGTTGTTCTAAAACATATCTCAATAACTCGGTTTGAGGTTTCAATAAATCTTGATCATATGGAAGATTTCCTTTCAATGAAAACTTTAATGTAGTAGGATCTAATAACCAAGGGTTTATTAAATGATCAGCATAACCTGTATGTTCCACAACTGGTAACATTTTTGAATGTCCCACAATAGAAACCATTTGTGCTGTAGTTCGAAAACTTTCCACAAAATTTGATAATAGTTTTGCTAGTTTCTGTAACAAATACTTATAAAATATCTATATGTTGTTTAAGTTTACAATACTTTTTACTTACCCAGTGTGGCCAATTTTTATGATCTGGATAAGCTTTTTGAATTTCATTAACAATAAAATATCCTGGTAACAAACAAGCATTTCTATCAAAAATATATTCAATAACATTTTCTAAAGCTTTTAATTGTGGTTGAATAGATGCATTTAACCTTGCAGGTATTGTTTGAGCTTTTTCTATACAACCCTGTAATAATGTACATAGATAAATTGAATTTATATATACAAATAATTATATTAATATTATATTAATATAATATTAATATTAAATATAATAATATTTACTTTCATTATTTCTCTGACTCCTTTGTAATCTACTCCACCAATAATATGTCGAATAAGAAGGAAACATTCCACCCAAAAATCTTCTAATTGGTATTGTAATTTATCACAGTTAAGTATACATTCGCATACTAATCTGTAATATTATTAGATTGATATATATATATATATGTTTTAAATATAATAGATAAATAAATATTTCAATTTTTAAATCACCTCGCTGGTAAAACATTTGATGAAACCAGATTCTCGAGTAATGACAATAATAATTGCAAACGTCTGTGATTTGTCATAGCAGCTGCTGTTGTAAGAAATTGACGTATTGCATTTTCTTGTTGTTCAACTGTCAGATCAGTCATTGCAGTTGTTAATTCTGATTGCCATGTTGATATTTTGTCTTTTTCATTGTTAGGATTATGTACAAGTACACAACTGAATGCTTCCTCTATGGCTTCAACTTTCTATACATATGTTAAGATTATTTTAATAATAGAAATAATTTTTTTCATTATATATATTTATAGTAAAGAACTACTTCATAAAACAAAAATACTTACTAAAATATCGTTTACTATATTCGCTATTTGTGTATCACTGCCCATCTTCACTTAAAATATTTTGTTTCTATATTAAAAAAAGAAAATAAACTAATACTTTGAATATTTATATCACTAAAAAAAATATAAAATAATCCTGCATTATTACAAGTTAAAACTTTCTAATAATATATTCATAATTACAATGTTACAAATACTTCGTATTATCGTCATATCCACATAACCATGTTCACTATATTGTTGGCTATTTGTAAATATGGAAGATGCATTTACACGTGAGAAGAATATAACCAAGTATAATATAAAATACAGTCGATAGAGGCGCTATTGTTACTATTGCCATTCGTAGAACACCTGTTGTTACTTACGTATATTGGATATGGATAAAAAATTCGACATTTATTTGAATGAAATATATCTTTTTATTATTATTATTTTTTACATTTAATATTACTAAATACAAATAATTTCAAAATTACAAAATCATTAATGGAGGAATAAAACTTGTACATTTCCTAACATTTAACATTTTATTCATTTGTGTTAGAACTCTTTTTATTTTCATTTAATTTATTTTCAACAGATAGGTAAATTTCATGCCATAAAAGACTGGATAATTCTTCAGAATCCTTTTCATCCTTAGCAAAATTAAAATAATGGATATAATCACTTTTGTTGGATACATCTGGTACGATGATCAAGGAGAAATGATTTAAAGATATAAAACAAATTATCATTTAATAATAAAGAAGGATACATCCTACTACGTTCTCCTTTAGACTACTATAATCCCAATGTACACCAGTCCATTCTTTATACATACGAAGCTTTTTCCTGCAAGATATAAATCATATACGTTAATTATATTTATTTATTATTATTTATGAATACTAGCTACATGCCTTCCTGTCTCTAACAATAACTGATCTTGCTGGTTTGGTTTAGTATTTTTAAAAAGATTTCTCTTCATCTGTAAATTTTGATTCTCTTCTACAAATTTATTATATTCTGCTTTTAATTCAGCCTGAGAACATTAATTTTATATATATAAGTGTATATGCATATTTACACCTGTATGAAATAATACACATTATATAATATAAAAGAAATATAATTCATTAAACTCACAAAATGTTCATTATGTTTCGACAATTCTTTGTTTTTTTGTTCTAAAACTTGTTGTTCAATATCAATATCTTCTTTTATCATTACCAATTCAGACATCAATTTTTCAAGTTTTTCTTCATTTTCTAAAAAGAAAAAATACAAGAATTGGAAAAAAGTATTTAAAAAAAAGAAAAAAAAAATCTTTAAACAAATAACATTTACCTTTTAATTGTTGATCTTGTTCATGTATAACCTGATTTATTTTCTTTCCACGTTTATTCATAATCTCTTCAAGTTGTGTTATAGTGATACTCGAATATTTATTTTGTAAATTTTTTATTTCATCCATAATTATTTATTTGATAATTTATTTAACAAAATTAATACGAATTATCCGAATTCGTTTAAATTTAAAAATAATTTTTCTTTAACACAGTGTTGCCAATTTTTAACAACTCTACTGTTAGATTTGTAAATAATCATAGCGATTGGTTAGTGAAAGAAATATTATGATTGGTTTGTTGTTTGCTTGTGAATGAATATGATTGGTTTAACCTCATTGCATGCGAACATTAATAATAAATATATTAATATTTTTCATTGTAGAATATATTTAGAATCGGTATTAGCGATACATAAGTACAGAAAGAAAAATTCGACCTCATGAAAAGAACCTTCATAATGCATTAATGGCCGCAAATAGATAACTAGAAACAATAGATAATACTTTCACTTTCTTGTACAAGTTTATTTTAGAAAATTGTAGTGATTAAGAGTGATCATGCTGTGCTAAATTTAATTTAACATTTAAATTGTACATATATAATTGTTATTATGAGATTCTTATCGTATTATTTAACATAAGAATTTAATCTCTTCATTTGATCGTATTTTTTTCTTATAAACAAATATATCACATAATGATAATATAAAAAAAAAACTTTATAAGATTATCATGTAACTTGTATTTATTAAATAGATAATTATTTTCTCCGCAATATATAGTTTTCTACTTTATATGACGAAGAAAATATATTTTTAATTATAAATGACCGATTATATTTATATTGCTAAAAAGTTATTGTAAATATAACGAGATTTTTAAGAAGAAAAAGTTGTGATGAAGTCGGATCTATAATTTTTCATAATATTCAACAGATAATAGGTATGGAATTTTTTTGTTATTGATTTTTATGTTTCTTATACTGATTAATGAATCATACATGAATTTTATTACAGAAAAGAATCATACAATTAAAGGTCCTCTTAAGTTTGTAATATAACAATTACAATGCCTAGTTCTTATTTATATGCTATAAATAATGAAGGACGTGTGTTTGGTTTATCAACATCTGGGACTATGTGGCGTGAATTTATGTATTTAGGTCTTGAGTTTAAACAGCTCTCAGCCGTACCTCATTTCATGTGGGCAATTGGCGGCGATCGCCAAGTTTATGTTCATGTTCATGGCTTAGACATACCTATAAGAATTAAGGAGGAAACTTATGAAAATGAGGTATATTATAAAATAAACTTTTTATGTGTTTAAATGTAAATCTTATTCTTTCTTATTTTTAATACAATCATAGCGCTGGCTTCCCTTAGAAGGATTTAGTGGACGATTATTACCTACAGATAGATATAATTTTTCTAATCAAGATGGTACTGTTGATCGTAGTCGAGATAAAGTTAAACTTCCATCTATGGCTTGGCAATGGGAAGGAGATTGGCACATAGAAACAACGTTGGATGGTCAACCATTAGATCATGACGTAAATATATCTACATGCTATATAAATAAAAGAGTGAAAAATTTTAAATAACTAATATTGTAAAGGTACTAAAATACCTTTCTTATGTAAATATTTTCTTCTTTTATTTAGTCTAATATTCTTCTGTCAGTTCATCTATATTTTTTTTTTTTTTTTATTATATTAGAAAAATATATATATAGCAAGTTTATATACGTATATATTCATCAATTTAATTATTGTTTTAATTACGTAAAGGATTGGCTACCATTAATATTGTTTTCTTTTTCTTTATTATGATTATATCTTACAAATTTTTATTTACATGTAGATTTTTTATCAATCGTCCACAACAAGACAAAGAGTTATGATCACAGAGAATCTGATGTTTTGGTAGGGCTGGACATATGCAGTTGATTTTCCAGCAACATATTCAGCGAAAAAACAATGGAAGTCTTGTGTCAGAAGGCGCAAATGGGTCCGATATAGAAGATACAGTGCTATGAACTCATGGTGTGCTATTGCACCGCTTCACAAAGATCCAACCAAAGTAATGATTTTTAATATATACTCAATCATAAACTTGTAAACACATTTATGTAGATTTTTTTCAAAATGCGTAGGAACCATTTATCGATGTAGCTGTCGGTGGAAATCAAATGCCTGGTGGTAATCCTGGTGGTCTAGTAGTTTGGGCAGTAACAGCTCATGGAAGGGTATATAATTTTGAAAAAAAAATATTTTTAATTTTAAAAATACAATCACACACATACAGGATTGAATATCTATCCTCTTATAGGTGATGTTCCGTGTGGGAACAAGTACAACTTGCCCCGAAGGCCAAAGATGGAGTTCTATTAAATTAAATAATGGACACGAGGTCTGTCAAATTAGTGTAGGAGTAACAGGTCTTGTTTGGGCAACTCTCTTAGCTGGGAAAGCTATAATTCGTACTGGAATTACTAGAGAGAATCCAATGGGTGATGATTGGACAGAAGTAGAACCACCACAGAAAGATTTAAGATTAATACAAGTTAGTGTAGGTACGGATGCTGTGTGGGCAGTTACACACGATGGTAACGTTTGGTTCCGAAAAGGTATCAAAGGTGAGATGAGTGGCGTATGCGAACAATTAGCAGCTGGAACTGGATGGGTCGAAATGTTAAGTAAAATGGCATTGGTGTCCGTTGCTCCAAACGATCAGGTTTGGGCTATCGGCTACGAAGACAGATGTCTGTATTATCGTATGGGTATAACACGGTCGGAATTAACAGGGAAAAAATGGAGATTAATTAACGCTCCTCTTCAATTAAGTAGAGCCAGTAGCAATGCGAGTTTATCTTCGAGTAATAGACACAGTATGTGTGGTACACCACAACAACAACGTCATCAAAGTTGGAGCTCTTTAAATCGACCTCATAGTACCAGCGAAGGAACGACATTGGTTAGAGAATGGGAAGAACAATCACGATCAGCACCAACGCCAACATCTTTGAAGTTATGGCAACGTACTAATGATGCTGCGGTTACTAAAAATTCTCAACAAACGTCTTGCCAGGATATATATACTACAGAAGAGAAAAAACGATCCGCAAACTCTTTAAATATGAGTGACTTCGCGGAAACAAATGTCGCGAACATAACTATATCAAATGAATCATTAACTAAAACTGGAGAATCTATAGTTGTCTCTGGTAAAGGTATGAGCAGTACGGTCAAGGTTAATCCAGCCGCTTGGAGTCCTGTACATTCCGTTGGCTCTATGGTTGGTATAGAAGCACATCCAGAAACAGATGGAAGTATTTTTGATCCTGATTTAACTGGCGATTCTGGTGTATATGGAGAAGACGAAAGTGCGGCAATAGTTTATTGGGCTGAATGTGATCCATCATGGTACAAAGTAGAAGCCGGCGCATGTTACATGGATCCATTGAATCCTCCAAAATGGATTTCAGATATTAATGGTGTAACACACGGAGAAATTGCTGAACCATGGAGGATATACATCTTGGAGGAGTTGAAAAATAGATTGAAAGGAATAGATTTAGATTTATCAAAATACGAGAAAGCCATAGAAAAATCATCTTGGGTTAAAAATGGCGATGCAAGATGTAAAGTGAAAGGTAGTAATATGTATCAAGATTGTATTATTGAATTAGAATGGATAAGTAGCGATAGTGGATCGCTAGATTCCGGGACATTAACAATATTAAATTCCGACGGTGCTACAATTCTAATGCAATTCCCAATATCTGAGATTACTTGTGTTATTTGCTGCAGTGAACCAGGCAATCCACGTATAGCGATTCATACTCCAAAATTAATACGCTCTAAAGTTCTTACGTTACAATTTCTAAGCGACGCAGATATGGAAGAATGGCTGGCACATTTAACTTCTGTGTCTTGCCAGACAAATAATATTTATGGAAAGCCAAGTCCTAATTCAATTTGGATCACCAATGCACTAGGAGATGTTTATGTGTACGATCCTGCAATAACAGAGGAAAATCAATTTTGTGAAGACGTTTATGTTCAAGAATTAGACGCTGCTGGGAAAGATTTACCATTTGAAAGTATTTTACAAAATAGTTTTGGATATGGGAGTTCGTTAAGAATAACAGTATGTATACACGACGATGCCGACAGACTTTCATTTAATTTAGTATGTTACACTACGACATCTTTAAAACAAAAAGGCATAACAGATTGTCATGACGTGGCATTGCATTTTAATCCACGACTTAAAGAAAATCTAATAATAAGAAACACTTATCAAAGTGGACAATGGGGCGACGAAGAAAGGAACGGTGGCAGTCCATTAAAACCAGGCTCTGATTTTATATTAAATATTGTTTGCGAAGAACGAGGATATAGAATTTTTATCGATGACACAGAATATACATTTTACAGTCATCGAATACCACCACAAAATATTACACATCTACGTATTAAAGGACTAATGACGTTGTGTAGTGTTCTATACAAATCTAGGTCAATTATTATCGAACCGATAACAATGTTCTGGAGACAAATGGGTGGACATTTAAAAAAAGTTGAAACATGTTCTGTTGGAGTTACATGGGGTATAGGATATGATAATACTGCTTGGGTATATACTAATGGTTGGGGAGGAACTTTTTTGAAAGGATCTGGAACTAGTAATACTGGAATAAATACGATGATAGATACACATAATTATTTTGTCTATGAAAATCAACGTTGGAACCCAGTAACAGGATATACTTCTCATGGTCTTCCTACGGATCGTTATATGTGGAGCGATGTAACAGGTCGTCATAAACGCACTCGGGAACATACTAAATTATTATCAGTGCATTGGCAATGGGTAAAATATATATTACATAATTATTAATACATATATATATATATTTCTTTAAAATGAATAATAATATAATTATCTTAATGAAAGATATCCGACTGGATTACTGATTTTCATACTCCCGGAGGTGTGGACAGAGATGGATGGCAATATGCCACAGATTTTCCATCGCAATATCATGGAAAGAAACAATTTACTGATTATGTACGAAGAAGAAGATGGTATAGAAAATGTCAACTTACTACCAGTGGTCCTTGGCAAGAGCTTGGAAATACAAAACTAATTGACGTTTCTTTATATGTATGAATGCTGCAGCATTTACATTTACAATGTAAATATTAATCGTCTCTAAATAAAGTCTTAATCGTTTTTTATAATACTTTTACAGACAGCTAGTAAACCTGGTGAAGATTCTCTCATACATGTTTGGGCGGTAGCATCTAACGGTGAAGCTTTATTTAGAAGAGGTGTTTCTGAATCTTGTCCGATGGTAAGAATATTTAAATGTAATAATATTAATACATTTTACAAGAGAGATATTTGTTTTAACATATAGGGTGTATCATGGGAACATATACCAAGCGATCAACCATTAATAGGTATTTCTTGTGGACCAAATGGACAAGTTTGGGCAGTTGGAAAAAATGGTTCTTCTTATTGGAGACTCGGTGTTACGTTGACTAAACCAGCAGGTATAATATTATTAAATATTAACATGAATTTATGGATAGAATAATTATTAAAACAATACATTTGTATACATATATATATATATATATATATATATATATATATATATATATATTAGGTCTACAATGGCAAAATGTTGAGCCACCATCGGGAGCTCAATTGAAACAAATCTCAGTTGGAAAAGATGTTGTATGGGCTTTGGACAACACAGGTAGATTGTCTGTTCGTCGTGATATACAAGCAAATATTTTCCCGGAGGGAAGCCATTGGCAAACATTGCCGGCAATGCCAAATGATCCTATTCATATAGGTAAATATAAATTATATATTTTTATATGTCTTTATTCAATAATAATATTTACATAAAATAAATGTATACTCGTAGATATCTCAGTTATTAATTCGAAGCAAGGGTTTAGACATATTTCTGTTGCCAAAGAAGAAGGACAAGTTTGGGCAGTTTCTGGAGCTGGTATAATATGTCGAAGAATTGGTGTAACTAACGAAAATCCAGCAGGAACTGGTTGGGCAACTGGTATAGGGGTGAGTCTTGATTAATTTTTTTGTCTTGCAGGATTTTTTTTTTTATATGTAATTAAATATAATATCAATAAAATATTAACAGGCAAATTGGCAACATGTAAGCGCTGGAGGTATAATAAATAGAAGAAATTAATTGCTTATAAAAATAATTTTAAAAATATCTTTTCATTATATATGTATATATATATATATAATATTATATATATATATATATATATAATTATATAGATATATATAATGTAAATGATGAATAGTATGAAAATTTCATACATCGACTACATTCCATAAAATACAGGAAAGTATTATTTTTTAAATTAAATTTTTTATTAAATTAAGGAAAATTTATATGATTTTTTTCTATTTTTTTTTTCCTTTTTTTTTTTTTACATACATACACGATAATGATTTATAATCGTGTATGAAATAAAACACTCTAAAACATTTTTTATATATTATAGTTGATCGTATTTGTAACATAGATTTGCTTTTATGCAAATAATGGAAATATGTATAATGACAAATGCAAAATTATTTATTTAAATATTCTTTCAAACCATAGAAACGAAATGTACTTATTTAAGTTATAATCATTCTATTTTTACAAACTGTAGGTCTTAGAGAATTAAAAAAAGGGATCAGATTTTGCAACTGGGAAATTCTTAGAACAAAACATAATTCATAATATGAATAATTTAAATATTTTAAAAAATAATATCGATATCACTTAATATATAATCATAATTTTGAACAATTTGTGTGTATGAAAGCAGTATGTATTTTTGAAAAATTATGCTTATGAATAATAATTTGTGATTATCTTCTATATAATGTACTGCAATAAACACAATAATGCTATCATATTTTAAGATATATTTTTATATTATCTAACTCTCTATACACGTTTATATGCATACATATATAGTTTATTAATTATAATATCAATTTTTGAAATGTACGTATTGACATTGCAAAATTACAGTATTAGAATAATATGTTTACGTATGGAGTTTTCAATAATGGTTATTAATAATTTAAAAATTAGTATAAACAAGAATTTCAAAATTTTATAACAAATAATAGTAAAGATTACTCGTAAATAATTAATTATTCATTTAAAATATTAATTTTTTATGCGACTTTTAAAAATAAATTTTCGAAACATTTGGATCTTAGAAATATTCTCCGGATTTTTTTAGAATGATATGATGTCTTAAAAATATCTTATAATATTAAATAATGTCTAAAAATATTCTTATAATACTTAATAATAATTAATTAAAATATTTAACGTTTTAACCGTAGCTAATATATCTATATACATATTATGAGTACTTGTAATCGGCCACCTTATTATCGCAAAAATGTTCGATTTGTAATAGGAACACATGACGATGGTGGAGGTCGTTGAATAAAAGGCGCGAAAATATTACTTAAGCTGATAACGCTAGATGGCGCCAGGAGTGGTAAAAAAAAACATTTTTTTTAATAATTTAGTACTTGTCCTTACGCTAGATGGCGCAGGTTGGGCAGCCAGTATAGAGGGTAAGTCTTCAAAATTCTAATCGACAGATTTTTATATACGTACTTAAATATAATATCCATAAAATATTTTTATATAAATATATCACAATAATCATTGTTATTTTATATAAAATATAATGATCGAAAATATATTAAAAATTAATATATAGACAAGTTTATCCTACTTGTGGCTTTACCTGGCTGTGAAATTGTTTATCTTATCGTATACTTAAAATTTTGTTATGATTCCACTTTGATCTACATTTTTTTGTTTCATTATATTAAGTTCGATTTTATTTTTTTTCCCCTGAACGCTGTGAGAAATTCCATAAAATAGATAAATAGAAAAACCTACAAGTATATATAAATAATATTAGAAAAGCGTATAATATTTTTTAATATATATGTGCATTTTTTTTTTTTTTTATTCATGCAGCTTACCAAATAACATCCACACAACAAATCTAATCCACGTAAACATGTCTAGTTGTAACATCAAATAAAGATTTATAAAAATGCTACAGCATGGTATCAATGGAACAAATGGAACCTGAGTAAAAAAAAAATTTGTTATTAAAATAATACGTTAATAATTTATAATAATATACTGTGTTATTTACTTTGAAAGAGAGTTCAACTTGTTGAACTGGTTGTCTACCAATAGATGCTACATTTAATATTAATATAAATACAAGTATTATTATTATCACAAATACTATTACATTGCCGTTTGTTATATCAAGTTCAACGTGATTTAATATAAGAATAAGTATAAATACAACAAGACCTAAAACAGAAGATTTCAATTAAAATCACTAAAATATTATTAAAATATTATTTATAACTATAAATTTTTTAGAATACTTACTAAAACTAGCTACACTACATTTTGAAACTATGCTGGAAATATGAGATGGATCCTTATGATTATTTAAATTAAATGTTTGCTTGAATATATTTATTGCTGTAAATTCATAACCATTCATCGTCACTTCAGGCATAACATCATTTTCTTTTTGATATCTACGATTTAAAAGTAGAAAGTATTTTATTTAACATTATAAAGTTGTTTCTTTTTTTATATCATAGAACAAGCCATAACCAACCTTAATATTAATACTGATATTGCTACTACTGTATATGCCAATAGTGTTCCAATAGACATCATATCGATTAATTGATGGAGATTAAAAAGAAGAGTCATAATTCCTGGCATAATACAAAGTAATTTATACAATAATTATATGCGCATCTCAAACAATTATATTTTATATATTTTTACTAACCAGCAAGTAGTCCGGAAAGTATTGTACCCAAAATTGGTGTCATGGTTTTAGAATGTACTTTAGAAAGCCACATAAATATGATTCCATCACTCGCCATAGCATACAATACACGTGGCAAGGGAAACATAGCGCCTAATAAACTCGTACATAAAGCGAAAACAGCTCCAATATTGACAATCCATTGGATGACTGGCCATCCAATTTGTTGAAAAACATAAGGGAATGGAGCATCAGCATTCTAATTTCACATGATCATAAATGTTACAATTAACGAATAAAAAATTGCAAAGTATATTGCAGGTAAATCACCTAACTTACACATAAGTTTGTTTGCAGTCATTGTAAAACATTATACCTGATTGTAATATGGCCACATCATGGTCAATACTGTAGAAATACTAAAATATGCTGCCAAAATAATAATAAGAGACAAAACAATGGCTAAGGGTATATCACGTTGTGGTTTCTTTGCCTCTTCACCGGTTGTTGCAACAGCATCAAAACCCACAAAACCATAAAAACATTTTGCTGCACCTGCCATTACACCGCTTATTCCAAACGGCATAAAACCACCACTACCAGCATTCGTTACGTTTTTAGGAATATCTTCTATCGAAATGGACCAATTTTTTGGATCGGCTAAAAGTTCATACGATGAATAAGACATCAAGATTTAAATATGATTTCATAACAAGTTCGTTTACCTTTAATAGAACCTGCTACTATAACGATAATAATCGTAAGAAGATTGATGACAGTGAATATATTATTTAAAAAAGAAGATTCTTTAACTCCTATGCTAAGTAAAAAAACGAGTAACATGACCATGCCGAATGCAAAAAAATCAGGATACTCTGACAAGAAAGAAATGTTTATTGGCATAATTGATTGCAAAGTTTTCCCCATAATGTTTCCTATTAAAGCATCAATATAATTACTAAGGCCTCGAGCAACACTTGCTGTACCTAAATAGAAAAGAATAATTACCCAGTCAAAAGAATGATTACAATGAAAGATTATAATTAAGATCAAAACAATGAACATACCGATAACGTACTCCAATATTAAATTCCATCCTATGACAAATGCTATAAATTCACCAACTGTTACATAACTATAAACATAAGCTGATCCTGCTTTTGGTACTCTTGATGCAAATTCTGCATAACACATTCCTATAGAATGCAAATTTGTGATAAATCAATTATTAAAATCATAGCAATGTCTAATATCAAAATATTACCAGCAAAAGCAGAAGCAATAGCAGCAATAAGAAATGAAATACAAACGGCTGGTCCGGCCGTTTCTTTTGCAACACTTCCGGCAAGAACGTAAACGCCTAAACCAAGGGTCGCGCCGACTCCAAGGGCAGTTAAATCAAAGATATTGAGGACCCTTGCCAATTCGCCCTTGCCCTCTTGATCATCATCAACACGTTTTCTTGACAATGTTCTCCACAGGCGACCCGCCGCCATAACGATTGATCTTTTCTTCTTTTTTTATAACTGTATAAACTATAAACTTATTTATATAATAATTCATATTTTCCATTATGCCAATATCAATAATATATTAATCAACATATCCCACGTAATCAAGAAGAAAATTTTATTTTCTAGACAAAAGTGATTTACGTTAGGTGATTGCGTACAATCGTCATTAAATTCAAGGATCTCTTGCATTAGATAAAGTGATCTTTCAAGGTCAACGATCTATCGGCCTTTACTACCTACATCGATGATTTCACTATAATCTTATTTCTTTTTTATTTTTATTCGACCGATCGATTAAACTAAATCGCGTTAACATAATTAGTAAATACAATTGTTGATGTTATACTATTTATTAAAATAAAAAATGAATGAATTATTTACCGATGAAAATAAATTGTTAGGAATCTATTTAAACGAGACACGTACGTAATACGTAATGTTCACGTGGAGTTAGTCACCTATTTAGCATTAAAGAAACTTCCCCGTTAAATAGTCCAAGGAAAAACAGTTTTCATCCTTGTACAAACATATTAAACTATTTCAGAAGTATTCGATGTTAGGTCTCTTAACTACATTTGCGCAACTGATCTCTTTACATTTAGTTCGCACGATCATTCTTCAAACGTATTCACCTCAAAGGAACATTACAATAAAAATGACATTTACACGTTATATAATAGTTAAAGTGAATTTAGCAAAAACAAGTTTTTTTTAGTTCGCATAACGTAATTCTAATTACAGGAAACTCATATTTTAAATGCTTCTGTTTTTCTTGTTAACATTTCATGCACGATAAATACGAAATAAAATGAAAACAAAACGAAACAAAAAAAAAAAAGAAAAGTATAATCGAAAGAATATTATAGTTGTATAATTTAATAATAATGAAAGATAATATTTTATTCGATTGAAACAAATGTGGCGTAGAAACGAATTAATCATAAATAAGGTCAACAAATTAAGAGTCTCTATTTGTACTTTCACTGAATTCACTCATTAATAATTAATTGAACGAACGTAAAAAAATTTTACTCCTTATTATTAATTGATATGTATAAAATATTTAGAGAAGATAAGAATTATTATGATAAAAATTATGTCTCTCTCGTTATATATACTGTTTCTTTTAACAAAATTTCAGCAAATAACGTTTGGAAAAGGAATGACCTCGAGGAAAGAGAATGTATGTATGTTGAATGTACATTCATTGAATTCATCGTATGAACACTTGATTTTGTGATTATTATTGTCGGATAAATAAGAAATATAACTGAATATTAAATAATAATTGAATTTATAATTTCTTTGTTTGCTTTTCTTTTTCTTTTATTTTTTTTCTTTTTTTTTTTTTTTTTTTTTTTTTTTTTTTTTTTTTTTTGTATAGCAATAAAATTTTCGCCATACGCGAAATAATCCATAAGAGATTATGAATATGAGATATGTCAATGGAAATAAGATGTATCAACAATAAAGAGATAATTCTTATCTCGGGTAAAAGAGAAAGGTGCCGATGTTAGAATGAATATTTAATATATTCAGTTTCGAATGTTTCGATATATTCTCGAAAATTATATCTTGGAAAGTAAAAATTTTTTACGATAGAGATATATATTTCTTTAGCTTCGATAACAAATGTAAGTAGAGAATGTGATTAATGTAAGAGAGATCGAGAAATAACTTTCTCTTTCTATCATATATTAATATCCTCATAATATCATAAAATAATATATTTCTATTGTTCTTTTATAAGTCCTATAGCTATATAGAAAAAAAAAAAAAAAAAAAAAATAGACGATTGCATTAACGATAGTAATAAAAATGTTAATTTGATGCTTTAATTTATTGAAAATGTTAACACTTGTAATATTATCGCGTCGATCATATGTCTACGCGTCACGATAATTATGATTTATGTGTTATGACTTTTATTCAAAAGAGCTATTTTTTATACTCATATTGTTACAAATTTTTCAAAGACTAATATACAAATATTAACATTAATGCATACATAAAGATATATGCATAATAATATGCAAATTAATAAAAAAATATATATATATATAATTATAAAAATTTGAATTAAATACAACATAAATATAACATTTAGAATTAAATACATTAAATTTTAATATAAATAATGAATCAATGAAATAATATATTAAATTATATGAAATAAAAATATAATTTAATAGATATAATCACTCACCTAATTTTGAAAATGCCCTTTAGACAGAGAAACAATGTAGTCAGACAATATTTCATATGTAGATAAATTTAATTAATATAGGATCGCGCACACGTAGCTGGCATATAATAAAATCGCGAGACTAGGTCAATCACGCTCGAACCGGTCACACCAGAGGACGACTGTGAACTAATAAGTACAGTAATATTACGACTCTCTCTCTCTCCCACCTGTCTAGATGCTAATAAACTTGAATTGCCTCCCACCGTGATTGAGAAGAAGGACGTTTGTATTCAAACGAGAACTATTTGAAAATCTGCGAATATATAAGACATTTCAAGCCATCGAGCTTATCATTTTTATATCAAAATATCTTTTTATTTTTTATTTATCGTATAAATTCATTATTCCTCAGAAAACAAAAAAGATAACATTATTTATTTATTTGTTATTAAATACTTACAAAAATGATGGAATGTGATATTAATCTAATCAAGTAAAATTTATATACATGAATATAAATTGATAATGAATAATTAAATTTTCAGACGTGACATTATTTATAATATCAATTTATTTATCAGTAAATTTTTGATATGTTGTTTGATTTGTTGCACAGCCTGGACATGTATGCAATGATTCATGGATAAAAATTTCACAGTCTATACAGAAAACTCTTGAACATTTTTCACAAACATAGATCTAAAAATATATATATAATATATATATTATATAAAAAAAATAATAAATTTTTCAATTAATGATTTTGTTAATACCTTTTTATCTTTTTGTGATAATGTTTTTTGGCATCCATAGCATATTGTAAATTCGCCCTCATAATCTAATTCTTTAAAAGGTGCAACTGGAAATAAATAATGGTATGATCTTGCCAAATGTGGAGCAGAAACAAGAGTGAGCCCACATGCCCTACACTCTACTGGAAGTTCACAATGTTTACTAAGACATTGCGGACAAAGGAAACCTGTACTTGTCAATTTTACAGATCCGTCCGAGTTTTCTGCATGACTGTAATCAATTATATAAAAGCAATAACAATTATATAATGTCAATTTTTTAATCTTATAATAATTATATGTACATATACATACATACCACATGCATACTGCTATTGAAGTATCAGTACCAGAAGAATGCAATGCATGATGTGGAAAACCCATTTTTACGAGTGCTGCATCTAATCTAGTAGCAGCAGGTGGTGGATCTATGTGTGCATTTAATTGTTCTTTAAAATGTTTATCATCTAAAACAACGCCATGTTCTCCACCAGTTACAGTAGCAACTTTCTTACAAATATATAATTCAGCAGCTAAACCTATTACACTACACCTTATACCATCCGATTTCATAGCCTGAAATCAAAGTAATTATTGTTGCATCGAAATATATGACTTTTGATTAATAAGTCAGTAAATTCATTTACTTGTATAGTTTCAGTAATATCTCCAGGATCACAGGTAGTAAGAGATCCAGTTATTATTATTATTTCTTTACTAGCATGCGATGGCAATAGTTTAAGAGATTTTATAGCTAACTCCAAAGAATTTTGTAAAGATGGTTCACCAGCCAATGATGTTTGTTGTAAAGCTTTTATTTCCTATAAAAATTATAGAAAATATAATGACCGTTGTTATACTTTGGAATGTTGACACACACACACACACACACACACACAGAGAGAGAGAGAGAGAGACAGACACATACTGACCTTAATATGTTTCTTTGAATTTCCAGCTAAATCACTAATTTTTTCAGCTCTTTTATTTTTAGTAATAATTAAACCAATTTGACTTATAGGATTTTGATAAAAAAATTCATCCACAAAGTCCTCTAAAAGCTTACAATTATTTTATAAATTGATTATCATTATGATATATAAACTTATTTAATATTTATATATAGAATACCTTTAAAGAACATAGCAGACGTGTTGGTTTTAAATCTTGATTTGACATTGCTTCAGAAGTATCAAGAATAATATATAAATGCCTCATCATTCCTAATCTGGCGCCAGCTTTTCTTTCCAATTGCCTTTTTCTTTTAGCATTGTGTATAATATCGGCAACAGATGCTTCAACAAGACCATCATCATCTTCTTTAATTGCCTCCCTATATAAGAAGATATATTAAATTCATAATATTGTGTCATATAGTATTTTTATATGGTTAACTTTGTCTCTTCAAATTTCATAAAAACATATATACCAAGTTTTTTCATAACCAGTTTCCCATCTGTACTCCTTTTCTTCTTCTTCATCAGCCATTTCTTATTTACAAAATAAACTTTGTATATAATAATATAAGAAAAATTCACTATAAATAAGCACTATTTAAAGAAAATAAAGAGCAAAAAAGATTGAACTATAGCCAGTATATCGAAATCCATCTATGTACTAAGCTATATTAGAAAAGGACGAAAATATTACGGTACAGATGATACTCTCTCTGTCTGACAAAGGACTTTAATCATTATGCGCATGCGCGATAATTCTCCCAAAAGAAAGCGAGGATATTATCTCACGTGCTAAAACATGCTATTTGGAGGTTAAAGAATTCAAAGATTTATTAATTTAATATATTCTTAGAAATTTATGACAATTTTTCTATTTTATTATTGATATATATTATAGGATTTTTTTTTTATAAAGATGGGTAAATTATGTTATTTATGTAATCGAAAAGCCTCAAATACAGAAAATATTTCATTACATAGGTAAAAGTATAAGAAATATTTATATTATTTAATAAATTTCTTAAAATCATCAATAATGTATAATCAATTTTAGTTTTCCAAAGCATTTAACTGTACGTCAGAAGTGGTTAAATGTTTGTGGATTAAATTTAAATGACGATGTATCACATACTTATATCTGTTCTGTTCACATTGCTGAAACAGATATCAATAAATGTAATGCTTTTGGAAGAAGTAAATCTGTAATTAAACCTGGAGCAGCCCCTTCCATGTTTATAACAAATCCTCTTGTCATAGGAGAAGTTGATAAGTTGTCATCAAAAGCATCCGCAAATGATTGTAATGATAGATATAAAAATATTTTGTCAGATACTGAAAATACAGTTGAAGGTAAATCTAAAAGTATTTAATATTTGAAATATTCTTGTTAGAAATAGTAGTGATTCATTGATTTATTTACATTAATTTTCTTTTATTTCAGTCTCTGATAAAAATTGTAAATCCATATTTATAAAACATAAATCTAAAGATGATGATACCAATGATACAGGTAAATTCCATATTCCAGCGAATAAAATGATTGAATTTATTTGAGAATTGAAATTAGTAGTTTAATAACTATACTTTTTTTTTTTTTAGTTGCTTTAATTAACCATTATTTTTATTACCATAGCTCTAAATCATAATAGCTACAATATTTCCAAAAAAAAACGAATATTCTTTGAACCGCGTTATATATCTGAAATTACGACGGCAGATGTTGCGCATCTTCAAGAAGGGCTGAGAGAGTCATCAGATTAATAAAAGCAACTGATCAACAAAAATCGAAACGTATTAAAAATTTACAAGATCAAATAAGGAAGCTTAAAATACGCGTTACCTTTTTGCAAGGTGTAGTATCTCGTTTGAAGAACAAAAAAATGATATCTGAAGAAAGTGGAGACACTTTTATGGTAAAGTACATATAAATGTGAACTATTATTAGTTTTTTTAAAACAATCGTACATAATTTAAAAGGTTTTAAATAAGAAATTTAATATATTTTTTGTCGATCTTAAACAAATGTTTTTCGATGAGTGCATTTTATAGTTTTATTTATATGTGTATTGTACTTTTGTATCTAATTGATCGTATGATTCACTTTTATATTTAACCGCCTGCGCAGAACACTTTGCGCACAACGGAAAAAGTAACTTTTTCTATCTTACTTCATTGGTAACCCTACCACTTATGGGGACTGGCAATATATTCCTATTACATATGTATATGATCGGAATCGACTTGGCATTAATTAACATAGCTCTATCTCTTTCCATCCGGAATATCAGCAGGTCCGATTGTAAAAGGCGGTAAATTCAAAGTCAGTAAAAATCTTTGAAGTGTGATCATTTTTCTAGTCTATTAATTACTGTGATTAACATTATACCATATCATAAATGTAAGATACAAAAGAAATATTGTATTTATTGATAAAAATATATAAATATTGATAACAGAAAAGATAATAAAGTCGGAAAATGTAAGATCAGGTTCCCGCCAAAATAATTGTCGTCGTTGGCCTGGCGGTTAGCGGGCGCCATGGCGCCACCGTCGGAAGACGCGATCACTGTTTTCATTCCGTCTCGTGCTGGTTAGGGGTATTTTCTGGATCGTGAAAATCCGATTTTTCTACGGTTTATCGGCCGTAAGTCGTCATCATTGGTTCGAGAGATGATCGTTAAGAATAATCGTTCAGGTGTCTCAAGTGCGTTCGGAAAGTATTCTTGGAAAAACAGGAAGTGAATCTAGGAGGGAAGAGCATTAGCGAGGAGAGCCATCTTGACGAGCATCGGCTCTCTTCGCTCGTGGTAGAGACAGAAGAAGAGGAAAGGAGTCGCGTGTGGCGGCAGCAATGACATCTTTCCGAAATAATCGCGATATCACGACGCGCTTGAATTATTTGCGTTAACGGTAGTCGCTTCGCGTAAGGCCAAAGCCATTTTAGCCGGGTGATCCGCGTGCGTTAACGCGAAAACGAAGGAGGAAGGGAGAGATAGAAAGAAAGAAAGAGAGAGTGAGAGAGAGAGAGAGAGAGAGAGGGAAAAAGAGAGAGAGAGAGAGAAAAAAAGAGAGAGAAAGTGTATGTCTCTGTGTGTGTATATGTATATCTACATTGAGAAAGAGAGAGAGAGAGAGAGAGAGAGAGAGAGATCGTGAGTGAGTAGTGAGTGATAGAGAGAGAGAGAGAGAGAGAGAAAGAGAGAAAGAAAGAGAGTGAGAAAAGACGATAGAATATGTACGTCGAAAGTCGTACGTTGGTAACTCCACGCGACTGGCCGCGTTTACAATGAATACGTGCTTGTGTCCCTCTTCAAATTTCATCATTTATGCGGGAATTTGTTTCATTTAAAATCAAACTAATTCGCGTACGGTATATTTGATTTTACCTCGCGCTTCTTCTCCGACAGATCGGACTGGCTGACGTGGAGGATTTATATCAGAGTATAAAACGGGCGATCATATAAAACATAGGAGCGGCTCTGGCGGTCTATCGAATTGAAAGAAAATGTTCGCAGTTCGATCTTCACCGGCGCCGTTTCGTACAAATTATTTTTAGTAACCCGCGAATCTTTGAATGTTTTTTTTTTTTCTTTTTTTTTTTGTCATTCTTTTTTCTTTATTTTATTAATTATTCGGTTATTATTATTCGTAGAAAGAAAAGATGTACATATATATATATATACACATACACATACACACATATATATATGTATAAATGGTCAGTGAAAGGAATAGAATTTCTTTCGAAATATTTTCCAACCTCTTTTATATTTTCGCGCTCGATTTATAGCTTTTCGTATATCTCGTCTATATCGTTATATATATTTCATTAAAACTATAATCCATGTTTTGTATTTATTTTTATTACATATATAGTTTCCTTTTTTTTTATTTTTTTAATCATTTTATATATAGTAAGATCATGTAGTTTTGTCAAACAAGTATGCGCATGGTTGTGGAACATATATAAGCTTTTCTTTATTATAATATCTTTTTTCTTTTGATATTATTAACTTAGATAATAAAACAAAGTATTCTTTAATTTGTAGCAAACTGTATTTGCTGACAACGCAAATCCAAGCGTAATTTTGAACAAGATGGAAGCGGATGATGGCCCGTCGGCTATCAATACTAATCCTAATAGTATAAAAGGTAATCTATTTATATCTTTATATTGTACTTATATCAATTAATCCATTGAGAATAAAGTTACTTGAAATTATATTTATATATATATATATATATATTTGTTTATCATATTAATGCTTCATAAATATGAATTTAAATATAATCTATATTATATTAGCTGCACAAGAAGAAATGGGACGTTTAGATATTTTGGTCTGTGGCCAATGCCATTCTGTTTTTCATTTTATCGAAGAATTTCAAGAGCACCGTACTAAGGAAGGAGCTTGTTCACAAATATCACATTTTCGTGAAAATACTAATGTTAGTATATCAGAAAATAATCAGAACTTTCTTATAGATTGTTTGAGATAAAATGAAAGATTTAATAATTACTTTCAAATATCTACAGAATGAACAAAAAGCACAAGTTTGGGCCTTTCTTTTATGGAAAGATACACAAATTCAACAAGAAGGTTCGGACAGGGATTCAACCAATTCTTGGAAACTTTATCAAAAATGGTGTAAGATGGATACACATATTAGAGATTCATGGATCACAGCAGGAAAAACCATTCAAACATTCACTAAAATTAGTAATGCAAAAATGCAAGAAGTTCCAAGACAAACAAATTCTAATGTGGAAGGTATTTGTTCTACAAGATCATTTTTATGTAAGTATTATTGCTTTACAATGTCAAACTAAAAAAAATTTTATTGTCTATATAGGAACAAAACCATTAGTAGTACGTAAGGTTATAAGAAATGGACAACCAGAGGAAGCATCTGATACGAAAAAAGATGCTAAATCTTCCGAAGTAAAATCACAAAAAGGTTTAGAATCTATGGATAGTGAAGTTGAAAAGAAAGAAAAGCCAAAACTGAAGCCATCTGTTAAACCGAAGGTAATATTATTATTATTATTTAATATGGATGTGGTACATATAAGTATTACATATTTTTATTATTGTTCTTCTTTTTTTTAGGGTAAATCTACAAAAGCAACAGGAGATGAGGATAGAGACTCGAGTACTGAAGAATACATCGTGGAGAAAATTTTAGCTAAACGATTCAATCCAAAGAAGAGATGTTCAGAATATTTACTCAAATGGGAAGGTTATTCACAGTGAGTTCATTGTCCAATTTTTGATATTAAAATTGGTGACGTATTTATTTTCGTTTCTTTTCTTTTCTTTTTTTTTTGTTTTTTATAAACGTTTTTTATAAAAAAAAATATACATAAATTTGTAGTGAAAGCAATACATGGGAACCTGCAGAAAGTGTTGCAACTTGCAAGTACTTATTAGAAGAATTTGAAAGAAATTTGGCGAAACAAAAGGAACTGAAAGCGGCACAACAACAAGCAAGTACTAAATTGTCAGGAAAAGTCGCAGCACAAAAAGCAGTAATAAAATCAGCAGACGCTAGTAAACCAGGTCCGAGCAACGTGGTTCAAGCTGGGTATGTAAATCAATGTATATTAATATTACATAAGTATTTTATACAATACATTGTTTTATTCTCTTTATAATACGTAGACGTCCTATGCGTTCAAGTAAATCTAAAGCAATGGACCAAGTAAAGCAATGGTGTGGTTCAATGAAAGATGAGGAGAGTGACAGTATGTTCTGTATACATTCATTATACCCCAGTGTCATATTCTAATAATATTGCAACAATGTCTTCCAAATTTCAGTATTAGGAAAGAGGAGAATAGATTATTCTGATAGTGACTCCGAAGAAGCTGGCAGTAGCGCTGCGAAAAGGGCAAAGGCTGACACAGGTAGCGACGAGGATTGGACCGGAGAATCAGAAGAGGAAAAGCTGATGGGACGTAGTGATGTAATACAACGTGCATTTAACCGTGCAAACGCGCAATCTAATGGTTCGAACAGGACTGTTTCTACTACTGATCTTGCAACTTCATTGGGACTGCAGTCACCAGAAGGTGCAAAGTCAAGTCAACCTCCAGTATTAGTCGCCAATGCTAAAGGCGTTGTTAAAGTTGATCCTAAACAAATGCCAAATTTAACATCTGGTGTTTATGTTATGTCTCGAAAGGATGGCATTATAAAATTAGATTCATCTCCGAGTGGAAAACTTGCTGTCAAGGGTTCGCCCACAACACAAGGTGTTTTAATGGTACAAAATCGAGATAATACTAATGTTGTAAGAAAACAAGTTATTTCTGCGACGCAATCAAACTCAATTACTCCCGTGAAAGTAGTTTCCAAAATGGATGGAAGTCAAGTAGTAACACAAATGAAAGTAGTTTCTAAGCCAGTTGCATCTAAGACAGGAGGTATACAAAAATCAGAACCTATAAAAATACAGCCAAAACCAGATCCATCACAATTACAACAAATACATGTGGTGACTGCAGTACCAGCTCCAATAACGTTACAACCAAGAATAAGTACAGGTATACGACCTAGTCCTGTTGCAGTAACGCGTGGTGCGGATGGTCGTCCTCTGTTACCTAGACCAACACTACGTGCAGCTACCCCAACTAGTGTCCTCGGCATTGGATCACCCATTCGTACTCCTGTTAGAGCACCAGCTCCTAGACAACTACAAGGCCAACAAACACGACAAGTGCTACAGAAACGTACAACGGTTGTAAATACTCAAGCTAGTTCACCTAGTACTGCAACGGTGACTCCTGTTAGACCGAAATTTACGGTACTTAGTTCGCAGGGAAAACAAGTTATAAAATCTGGAAGCCCTGCGCAAAGCAAGCAATCACCTAAATCATCATTGGGTAAACCACAGTCTTTATTGTCGCCACAACAAAAGTTGTTAATGGCAAAGAGAAAAGCACAGGAGGCAGCAGGTTTGATTAAGCCAGGTGGACGTGGCATATTAGCTGGCAACCGTGCGTCGGCTGGACGTGGTAAGGCTAAAGCTGTCGAATCACCAACAGTTATTGCTCCAGGTAACAAACCTAAAGAAAGTAAATTAGCAGAAGGGGATGGACTTCATATGGAATTTCACGAAGTGGGTTCCGAGGAAAGCAGTAGTGAAGGGGAACCAGAACTTCCTCCACCCGAGGCAGAAACGATTACAACTGCCGAACCTGATAGCCCACCGCGACCATTCACTCTGTGTCCGTTAACCGGACGTATAATCGGACCTGATGGCGAGCCAGTTGAACAGCCTGCCGAAGCTGAAAATGAACCAACTCCTTCGACGACTTTACCAAATGTTAAAACCGTTACAACTTCATCGGAAAGCACAGATACCGTTGCAACTACCACTACTGCTGAATTAGTGTTACCTTCTCTTGATTCCCTTGCAGAAGGTGGTGGTATTATGAGAGTAGAAATGAGTCCAGGAGGAACAACAGGTACTATTGTCCAGACTAGCGAACCAGCACAAATTCATTTACCAAACGAAGCAGTATCTGCTCCAGATCTTCCTTGTTTAGATGATACAACAACAAATACAGTAACAGCACCAACCACAACTATATCAACATCTTTAACAGAAACACCCGTAAGTGAATCTACCAACACAACACAAGGTGTAACAACAGCTACAGTAACATCAACTACAACTATATCAGTTGCATCTACTGATGTAAATAAACCAGATGAAAAAATGCCAGAAGACAGAAAAGTAACGGAAGACACATCTAATTTAGTAACAATAACAGGAGAAGATGGTGTGGTATATCAAGTCACTGGACAAGCAGATGATGGTCAAACCTTATTAGTAACGCGAGGAGCGGACGGTGAACAACAATGTGTATATGTCACCACCGAACAGCAAGGAGATGAAGGATCCGTTTTAACACTGGACCATGCTGTTGCTGAAGCAGTCGCACAATTAATACCAGATCAAGTCAATCTTACGTCACAGTTCTATGTAAAAGAAGGTGATGCAGAGCCTACTGAAAACCCAATGGTAATGTCCATAATGGACAATACAAATGCTACGGATGTTACCGGAAGTCAAGAAGATAGTGACGGACAAGCACAAGTCGTGGCCCAAGTTGTACAGGCAGAAGAACCTACACCAGGTAATAGAGAAAATATATCTCGTTCTTTCTTGACAATCCTTTTTATTATCGTTTATATATTTTATATATTTTTTTATTATTAGGTGGAACTAGAAGAGTAGTATTGCTTTTGCCAGATGGAAATTTAATGATGACTGAAGTCGACGAAGAACAGTATGCTGCGCTTGAACTCGACAAATGAAGATTTGTAACGTTTAGACACATGTGAAGAGAAAAATGACAAACCCTGTGTCGGATTAAATATTTACATGAATCTTCTATGTTAAGGGTGACCATGGGTTGTATATATGTAAGAACGATTACTTCGTACAATTACAATGGACAAAACATTAATATTTTCCAGCTAAACAAGTATGGTGCAAGTAATAGCTGGTAAAATTGTAAAAATTCAGTACCACACATATTGAAGTTTAGACTTTATATTAACCCAAAATATTTTAGAAATTCATCTCCTAACTTCGAACAATCCTCTGGAATTTTAATTCTTATGATTCATTTCCATTATACAAATAGTAATAATAATACAAAGATAGTAATATCAGAATTTCGATATCATCAGTATACAGCTTTTGAAATAAGTTGTACTTGTAGGATAGTGAGGTATAATCTGGGGTTTTATATTTTCCAAACAAGGCTTTAGTCAACTCTCTCTCTCTCTCTCTCTCCCCCCTTCTCTCTCTTTCTGCATACAAAGTCCAGATGTATACATTTAGGGTGTCGTATAAAAGAGCATAATTCGATGTATTATATTTCAAACACATTGGTGCTCATTTTTTTTATGTATTGCGAAATTGGTGTTTTTACCAAACAATTATACTTGAAGCTTGAACCTAGTTTGACTTTATTGATTCTTTCGTTAAGCATAAAAATATGAAGTTCATGAAATGATTTTTTTTTTTTTTTGATTATTATTATTTAAGCTATATAGCTTTCATTACATTATGTATCTTTAAATATATTTTATTTCGTATCATATACATTTCTAACACTCCAGACGTGTTGTGCTTCATGGACTATGTATGCTTATTTATATCATAAATAAGTGCACTCTCATAAGCAACATCTATAATTTCTGAAACTCTACAAGGATTTAAAAATACAAAGTTGTTTAATGGAACTTTAACAGAGTTTTATTATTAAGCCTATTCCTTTTTTGAGTTATAGAGAGCATTATTTGCTTACATTAGTAAATAGTATAACACTTAGATCAATAATCATGAAGTACTTTAGAAATTATACATATGTATTTGAATGAAAATGATTCTGTAGAAAATCTCAATAGTGGCCATGTCTTCAGAATTATTTTTTATTTTTACAAATTTCTTGTTATCTCTTTTACATACATACATACATATATATATACACACACAGACACATATATAATCATATATTATATATGCGTGTATATTATTTAAAAATTGAAAATTGAAACAAGAGAATTTTATTATATAAACAAATATATGCATGCAATCATATGCATATATGATTATTGTGAAAATGGAAACAATATTATTATATTTATATGTGATTATGTAGCTTTGTATGGATATGGCATAACGAAAAAAACATAATGTCAAAATTTTATTGGTATTATCTCACAAACGTTAAACTAGATTCAAGTTTAATTGTGTAGGCATATCCTCTTATTTATATAAAAAAAGAAAAGAAGAAAAATAATGAAATATCATTTACTTTTCATTACATAAAAAAAGAATATGTATTCTGGTTCATAACCCAGAATTAAAAAATATAAAATCCTAGGATTTTACTTGCATAACACATTTGTACATACACGTTCATTTCTGATCCTTTATATGAAGATTGTTTCGAATAAACAATACTAACAACTAATTCTTTGGCAAATGTTTAGTACTCCTACTCTCCTATATAAGAATATATAGAAGAAAAAGAATACAATAAAATACAATATACTAATAATGGCAATATACAACAGGAAGATTATAAGTGTTCAATGTTTTTAATATTATGAAATGATAATGATTAATATAATTATTTGTAAGAATTTTCTAGATAGTCATTTGTTAATTGTCTTTAAAAATGTCATACATTTTATAATGCTCTTGTTTATTCTAGTATTATTTATCTTTTGAATACAGAAGAGCAGTAAAATGAATTCTATATCATTATTGTCGCACTCTAAATATGTGCCGTGCAAAAATAAAACATGCTGGAAAACGTCATACAAGCGTCATAAAAATCATTGCTCTGATTACATTTTACATCGAATATCATTGCACTTATGGATTGTTAGTAATCATATATTTATATTTAATATCTAACTCTGATATATCTTACTATCTAATTTCGTAGGATAAATATTATGAAAACGAGCTCGATGATGATAGTTCGGAGATCAAATTCATTAAGAAGAAATTAACTAAAATAGATGAAACATCTGAATTAATGAAATATCTTCCTAAGATGATAAGAATAAAATCAAGAATAATTAGAAATCATCTAACGAAGAAATCATTTATAGAAAGGTATATTCTTTTAAGACTTGATTGCATAAATTTTATAATAATAACACACATTATTTTAGAAATCAAGGTTGTATGATTTCTCGAATATTTGATACAGTCAAAAGAGGTAGTACATACAAAGCAGAATTATATAGATACATCTTAATTGCAAAACCAGATCATGTGTGTTTTCATAATTTTCAAGAAAACGTTTTATACAAGGTATGTATATTATATTAAATTATCTTCATTATAGTTAATACAACTGTAATTATAAATACGTGTTATTTTTGTTGCAGAAGACAATAATATTAACAAATATTAGTATTTATTCAACAAAATTTCAAATACAGCCTATATCTCGTCCTTCTAAATTTATAGTTACACTTCAAAATAAAAAATTAGATAAAAATTTTATTGCCCCAGGAATGCAACTTAAGTTAATTATTTCTTTTTATACCGAAGATTTATACGAGCGAGAAGAAATTGTTACTATATATGTTCAACATGGAAGACCAATTAATATTAGATTACAATGTAGTAGAGATCCTCCTATGTTGAAAAGTAACCATTTTTTATGATAATTAATTATACTTTATGTTGTTAGAACATTATCTAATATAATCATATATTTGTAGGGATTATAATACCACGTTTAAAGTATGCAGAATTCAAGAGAAATACTTTTTGTGCAACTGAAAATACTACGATGTCTAGCAATTCATGCAAATCAGATATAACTGAGGTAATAATACTATAAATATTATTGATATAGTATTTTATATTTCTTATAATCTCCAATATATAAAATCTTATTTTTTCTAGTATTCAAGTACTATCAAAGAGTTTAACAAATATTATTCTAACAAAAAATCATTAATAACTGCCGTTAACTCAGATATGATTTTTGAATGTGGAAAATGTTTTGTTGGTGAACAAGTTGCCTTGCAAATTAAATTTAAAAATATTGGAGCCGACGGAAAATTCATTGTAATAAGTGAAATTGATTGGTACAGCATGTGTATAGAAGTAAGTAAATTTAATAATCAACTTGGTATACTTGCATGTCGTATACCAAAAATATAATATAATCTGATAAAATTCATCTTTATATAAATTACAAATTATTATTTGTTGTTACAGGATATCACAGATGTAAATATACTCACTTTACAATACTTTGCTGTATGGCCAGCATATTTTGTTTTGAAGTCACAAGAAGATGTATTCATTCATACATATTTCTTTCCCGATTCTTATGGAATGCATGTAATTTATATAAAAATGTATATTAAAAATATCTTAACTAATATAATAATAATTTTCAGGTGGATACGTTATACATAGTTTCTGACAATTATTCTGTTAAATCCTTTGAATTAATTGGTGATGGTATTATGTATGAACCACAGACTTTTCAAATTAATAGCGTAAATATATACTAGAAAATAATTTATATATTTTAATCAATATTTAATATATTTTCTAAAAAATATAATTTTAGCAATCGGAAAGGACGCATTTATTCTTGACAAAAATTGATATGAAATTTGTTGCTCATTATGATCTACATATTCAGAGAAATTCTTTGAAAGAATTTGAAGTTGTAACCAAGAATATTTCAATAACTAATACCAGGTAAAATACGTTTTAAATATTGTTCTTGAATCATTGTTATATTAAAGTTAAGTGTTTTGATATATCTTATATTATATGTGTAGTCAAATGTATATGTTTTTTCGTTGGGAAAAATATTCAGTAAAAGTTAATCAACAAAATGAAATGGAGAATGAAATAGAGGGTGAAAACGACGATGAAAATTTTGCGGATTATTTTTATATAGTACCTAAAAGTGGAATGTTTCTTGCTTCTGCTGTTTTAAATTTTAAAATAGTCATTACAATTTCATCTATTAATTTGCCTCATGATCACATATATGGTTTTCTTCAGTACGTATAAAAAATGATTACATTTATATATTAAGATTATATGTATTGTCAAAAAGACAATATCCTTTAACTATATCCTTATTACTATATTTTTAGATTATATGTTGAAGATATACCTCAAGCTGCTATATCAAAAACCCATAAATTCTCGACTATAGAAAGTCAAACAAGAAGACGTGTTTGCACTACTAATGTAAGCAATTTATTTTTAATCTGGCAATGCGGATAATGAAATATATATATATATTTCAATTTCTTATTGTTAGTCTGTGGATATCTTAGTGGCTGATATTAAATTAATACAAACTTTGTATGATACATCAATTAAGAAGAAGTAAATTGAATTACAATAATTATTATAATTATTACAATATATATATATATATATATATATATATATATATATATATATTAAATTTTAATGTAGGATTTTCAATACTTATAGATCAGATGAATACATTGATATATTGGAAGATGAAGGCATTCTTGAAATTGATATATCACAAACCATAATGAAAAAAGAATGGTCAGATCTAAACATATATGGTGATCGAATATGTACATTAATGCCAGCATTGGTAAGATAACAACTATAGTTAAATTTATAAACATTTTTTATTAATCAAAATTGTGAAATGCAGATGCTGGAAGAATTATTTTCCACTCTTGATATTATTGACATAAAAACAATTAAATCACTTATTTGTGAACCAATCATCATCAGTCATGGAGTTCTACGACCACTTAGGTTGATATATGGAAAGTGAAAATAATAAATATATCCATGATATAATTTTTTACTCCAATGTTTTATTGTTTTTTTAATAATAGATTATTTATTGGCATAAAGGAAATCTTCACTGTGAATATAAAAAATGTGACAACCACTTCAGTTTCATATAGTTGGGGTAATCCTGTGGGATCAGATTGCTTAAAATTACAACTTATTTTTTGCTGCGAAAGTGGTTGCATTCCAGCAGGTGTTACAGAAAGTATACAAATCATCTGTTGTCCGATTGAAGAGGTAATTTAATATAATGAATATTTTATTATGTTATTATTAATGAATATTTAATTATAATTATCTATTAAATATACTTTATGATTTTTATTTCAGGGATATGTTGAGTCTTTATACATACCATGTTATGTTAACTATTCACAAAAGATTATATTTTTACAAGTTGAATGTGAGATTAAATCATTTTACGTTACTTTTCATATTCCATATTCAGATGATATTTTAAAAACATCTGACATTTACTTTGAATGGCATACCTCTAGTATTAGCGTGCGGCCTAATTTATTGGCATTACAAAACTTAATGCTAAACAAGGTAATTATATATTTTATGATTCGAATATTTTTCTTTTAATAGAATACCGTCTAATACAAATTTTTTAACATATTTAGATTATTTCTGAAAAAGATGATACAATTAACAATTTACAAAAGTATTATTCCGAATCTTTTGAAATGATTCAAAGTATATATTATGAAAAAACAGGAGAAGCAGATTATGAGGAAGAAGAAGCATTTAATCAATTAGTGCCTTTTAATAAATTTATATCAATATGTCATCCTGTTACAATTGAATTTTTGGAAGTACCTTTAGGAGTTGGTACATTCTGACTTCTTTTATTTTTCTATTTATATTACATTGTATCTGATGGATAAATTTATATGAGACATATTTTTAGCTACAAAGAGAACGTTCTTGATAAAAAATGAAACTTCTATTAAATCGAGTTTTTGGTTGAAAATAAATAATTTTTATCCAGTTTATATAACGGACAAAGGAAAGATAAAGAAAGATATGATGCAATCTATTTATAAAATGATAATAAGTCACCATACAGGTAATATCAAATGTTTATATTATTATATATTTTTATATCATTAGTTTCTTTTTACAGAAGATATTTGGGACGAAATAAAACAGCCCAACTCCGGTATACTTATTTACGTAAATCCTTTTATAACAGAATTAACTCCGTACAAAGATGTATTTGTGGATATATACGTATTTGTTGATACATGGGGAATTTATACAGACGAATTGGAAATAAATATTCTTGGATTACCCCCATATATATTAAGTATTTGTGTGCAAGTTACAAAAATGCCTATATCATTTCCAATATGTGAAAAAACACAACTGAAAATACCCATGTGTAGGTCCGTAATTAATTAACACAAACAAGACAAATCTTCATATGTGAAAGTTTATGCTTTTGATAAATATTTAAATTTTTACAGATTTGGAATTCTTCCTGCGAGTTCTCAAAAAGAAATCAGAAAAATTTTTATAAGAAATAGCAGTAGTGTACCATTAATCATAAACTGGCAAATTGTTTTGACGGGAAGTTATTCTATGCCATTTAATCTCATATTACATATGCGTACCCATTTTACAAATAACTTAGCAATGGCTTTAAGAAAACTAAAGGACAAAAATGAAAATGAAAAATTACAAAGAAAACGTTTAGAGGTCTATGTAGATGAAAATAATTGTCAGATGTTAAATGATTCACCATGCATCGTTTCTACAGATTCAGATTCAAATTATGAATCTGATATCTTTGAGTATTACTTTTTTTTCTAAATAATTTTATTCAATTAAGTTATTAATGTATAGTAAAATTCATTATTTTTTAAAATTTAGATACGAAATGTGCTCAAATATTTTTGACTGTCAATATGACAGTCAAATTAACAAATCCGGAACTACGGAATTTCAAGTAGACTTGATTCCTAATAATCTTATAGATAGTAATATTTGTACTGTAAGTTTAAACTTAATTGTAAGTATTAAGTGTGAAAATAAGTTAAAAAAATTTTTAATATTTTTTTAAAAGATTTATCCAGATGAAACTTTTATACCACCTAAAGGAAAAACGTATGTCGAAATAAAAATATTTCCAAATAAGTGCCCGTTATATAAAGACAGATATCAATTATTTTGTAATGCTTTAGGTTTTATACAAGTTGCTCCAATGGATAAGTAATCCAATTTTTCATTAATATTAAAAATAAAAATAATATAATATATTCATTTTGATATTTGTTATATTACAGATACAAGAAGAGACATTATTGTAGGCACAACAGTTTATTAACACCATTAATGATTCAAATTGAAGCACAAATTGTTTTGTCACGTCTTACTTATGACATCCCTAAATTTGATAGATTGTTCACATTTTATGCTGACGATGTAATGAGAAGTTCTCATCGTACAATGAAGTATGTTATCTTTTCATAAATAGATTTTACATTAAATTCTATTCACATTAAAATTTTATCCAATAAATTTCAGGATTAAAAAAATTTACGTTTTTTATAATAAAGGAGAAATCCCAATATTTGTGAAATTTGAGATAACTGATCCATTTACAATAGATTATATTCATAATCATTATAAAATAAATAGATATGTGAAAGAAATATGCATAGATGGATGGACTTCTATAGAAGTTAGTTAACAAAATTTTTTAAGTAATGCGCATTAACTTATTAATGAATTTATATATTATTTTAGGTACACGTTGCTTGTTCAGTAGATGCTATGCTAATTGAAGAGATAATAGAAACCAAAAAAGATACAAGCTCACAATATAGATTAGGATTTTCAAAACATACAAATAATTGGTTTAATAAAGGACAATTACGTATTATATATACTGACTACAGTAGCCAGGTATTAATATGAATAAAATAAGTAATATTTCTGATTTTGTTTTTATATACAATTAAAACTATAAATTAAAAAATTTATAGGTACTAAAGTTGCTTTTAAATATTTATTTACCTTTATTACGAGTTTCTCCATGTTTGAACTTCGAACATGTTTGTATCGGAGAAGAGAAAAAATTTATATTGGATGTTGAAAATTTGTCTGGTATCAGTTTTATTACACCAATTACTTGTTTCTCTATTCTGCCTCTCTCTTTTTTTCTACGAATATATACATACGCGACATTACAGCTTACAAATGTGAAGTTGAAATCAAAAAAACTAAGTTCAACGAAGATTTTAATTATAATCCTGATAAGGGAGAAATACTTGCTCGTCCTGTTAATGGAAAACATATTTTACCAATTACAGTATGTTTTAGTCCAAGGTTTGTAATATTCTATATTAACGATGTTTTTTTACAAATCACATACAAACATACTTATTTCATCAAGTAAGGTATTTGATATAACATAATATTATATTATGTTTGAATAGGAAAATCGGACCATCCATAGAAATATTAAAAATAATGTCCACTGTACCAAATTATGAAGAAAAATGTGTACTTTGCGGCGAAGGAGTTTTAAATGAAGATTGTCAGCAAAACGAAGCGCAATAAATTTCAAAAAACGAAGTAAGGACATATCACACTTAATTAAATAAAATTATTTTAGTTAACTTCTTCCATACTTTGCTTAGTAAAACATGCTATAAAAAAGCCAATACTATCCTGTTCAGGTCCTATTCTAAGTAAATATTCTGATTCATTTTCTGTTAATCCGTCAATGCTATATCCTTTAGAATAGAATATTTTTGATTGGTCTTTAATAAAATCTAATTGATCTTTAATGGAATTCAATTTTAAACATGGATATGTTTTTAGAGCCCACGAGATAATACCTTCGTTCTCAGCTATTGTAATAGTACAAGTACTATATACTAAGATTCCATTTGTTTTCAAAAGATGAACAGCCTATATACATAATGAAGAATAATTAAAATAATGACAAAAAATTCTAAAGATCTTTAATTCTAAAGTTCTTTAATTCTAACAAACTTACTGTTGAGAATAGTTTCCTTTGTAAGGATACATACGAACGAAGTTGTACAGCAGTAATTTTATTAAGAAGTTGTGGTCTCTGTCCTAATGCGCTGCATGGACTATCTAATAATATACGATCAAAACTGTTACTTTTAAATGGTGGTCCATCATTAATATTCGAACTATCCATATATTTATTATAAGCTTTTTTGGAATTATACCAAAAGCTTTTTACATTACCGCTTGAAAATTTACTACAATTTATTTTAAGTTTTTCTGATTTGGGTTTGTTTTTATCAAGAGCTATTAGAATACCCTGAAAAAGATTGTCACGTTTTAGTATTTTGAATAATCGCATATAAATTATTCATCTTTTACCTTTCCATTCATAAGGGATGAAATGTGTGTACTTTTATTCCCTGGTGCTGAACACATATCAAGGATTATTTCTCCAGGCTGTGGATTTAGAATGCGTGTACAAATAATTGATGGTAAATTTTGTAATAATGCCCATCCATCTGGTACTGAAATATTACTTAATTGTGGGAGTCGTGAAACTACATCAGTCATATGTATTGCAATTCCCCTGAAGTTACGTATATTATATTAAAGTTTTATTTATAGTAATCTTATATACTATAAATAAAATAATTTTCATTGTACCTTGCTATTTGCCCGTCGTTACAGAAAATATTTTTTCTTGTTTGTTTGAGAATACCATTACCCAAAAAAGTTTTGTTTTCGCTATCAATTTCAAACGGTTTAAGTAAACCTTTCTTGTAAGTACCAACAATATCTGCGTATACGCTTACTACATCTCCTATATTTAAACCTAATACAAACAATATTGTCATTAATAGAGTTCGATATATTTAAGATATCTATACAAATCTATAAAAAAAATTTACCATTTGGGATTCCTATGATTCCTGGAGCATATACGTGTGAACCTCTTAATACAGCCGATCCACATGTTGCGTCGACAAGAACTTCTTTAGAACGCTTCAATAAATCTAATTTCACAGATTCGTCCCAATCGTGTACAGTAACTATCTCTGATAAATGGGGGAATGTTGTTATTGTTGGTACACGATTTTCATACTCCTAAATATTATTATTTTTTTTTAGGATCATACTATTATGTAGATATACAAATACAAAGATTTCTATTCAACCGAATAGATCTTTATTTACCTGTGATATCACATCCTTTAAATGCTGTATTACTTGTTCAGGTGTAGTCTGCAATAAATTAACTCTATAGGTAATATTTTTTGGTGTACTACAGATCCATTCATACAGAGCATCTAATTTTCTCTAAATATAAATTCAATTGATATAATGTCATACGATCTAAACGTAGAAATTGGAATATTGTTGAAAAAGTTACCTCAACCTCTGTCTGTTCTATAGGAACGCCATTAATATTAATTTTATTAAAATCTTTTTTCAATTCGTCATGTATTTCTGATTTAAATTTAAAAGGAATTTTTAGATCAGTAACATTCATAATTGACATATTGAACTCTAATAATTAATTAATTTATATTTATAATACATCGGTAATATTATATTAATAATTAATTAATTTATATTTAATTATCATACATTGATAATATTATTTAAACAAATTATAGAATCCTATGATCTTTTTAATTTCACCTAAATTAAGTATTTAACTTTTATCATAATTCAAAGAACATTCATTCTGTTATAAATCTGAGCATCTTTTTGCTCACGTGGTATCACTTAATAATTTTAATATATAATATATTATTGACCAATGAGCAACAGCGTCGATCTATCCGCTTGACCAATCAGAAACAATGATGCAAGATGACATACGGAGAATGCTACCGGAAGGACATCTAGCGGCGCATATTTGAATGAAAATAGATTTTGGAAGTCACGTGATCAGTTTAACCAATAGGAAAATTTCGAGGGCCCTATACGTGGCATAAGGCATGAATCCTTTCCACGTCCGCCATTTTGACATACGGTACTTTTCGAGAGTGTTGGTTTTATGTTTTATCGTTTCTCGTGAAAAATAATCTTTTTTACTGAAACGTAAGTAACGTAAGTGATATATACGTGGAAGGTGTCGTTAAAAGGGTTCTCAATAATCAGGCCAAGTTAAATAAATAATGGAAGTTTGAGCGTGGAACCTTTGACGATTCGCTGGGGAGTAGGTCGAAGGTGACAGACAACCGGGTGTACGCAGTGGCTTCGCAAACCGCACAATATCCCCCGCCTTGTTTGCATTACTACGATATTGGCGTATTAAGTAGCCAAGACGTTTTAAAAGTGCATAAACCGACAGCAAAGCACTCTAAAGATATATAATAAGGGTATGCTAGTCTGATAATCATAGCGATGTATTAAAATGAGAATCAATAGCGCGCAGCGTGAACATCTCGTGCGTGCCTTCACAATTCTTTTTTCTTTTTTTTTTTTCTCTCTTTGGGCCTTACATTTTGTTTTCTTTTACTTTCGACCAAACTCGTACGTCTCATTTGATAATTTCTTTTCAATTATTTTTTTAATATACTTCATATTATATATCGTGGTATTCAGGTTAACTCGTTAGGCTCGATTGACAAGTGCATGTTAATTCCTACGTGTTTGTGCACTTGCAAGGTTTGCGTGGCTAAAATTTTCTTCCTTTTTTTTGTTCTTTTTCTTTTCTTTTTTTTTTTTTTTTTATTCGATTATGAGGTATTTATATGAACGTAGAAAAGGTATCATCTAATAGCTTTTCTTTTGTTTGATTTTTTTTCTCTTTGGTATAATGAACTCCATATTTGCGTCATATCTTATTTCGTAGAATCACGATTAAAATGTTTTTTGCAGCCTTTATATATCTCATTTTTCGATTACATTATAAATAATATATATATATATATATTTGCTGTGTGTATATATATATATGTATATATATTTGACTATATGTTGAGTTAATAATGGCACTGTGACTATATTGTATGTCACGTATTTCATACACATCTTATATTTTTTCTAGAGAAAATCAACATCTTTAATCCTTCTAAATAAAATCAATTTTAATACGTACTTTTATTTAAAAATTTATCGAGTACGATCAATTTTTAATGGGTTTCTATTGATAAAATATAGGTTCCAAGCTTAATTGGTTCGGCAATGATATTTGGAACGACAGTATACAAATAACAATGATTTTTATAATACATAGAGCAATTAAAATGTTAATGAAATATTCGATCAGAAAGAGAAATTTGAACATTTAATTCATTAATGAACATTTGTTACAGGTATCTACATAACTAATACCAGCCATGGGGAATATGTTTGCAACATTATTCAAAGGCCTCTTTGGCAAAAAAGAAATGAGAATTTTGATGGTAGGCCTCGATGCAGCTGGTAAAACCACAATTCTGTACAAATTAAAATTAGGGGAAATTGTTACAACGATTCCCACTATAGGTAAATATAAACACATATATATATATCAGATATCATATTTATTTTACATATTTTTCTCTTTTATTTGTATATTATATAATATCTTTAAATATAATTCAGCAAATAATGCTTTTACAAAATTACTCTTATTTACCTCCAAATATGCTGAACTAATGAAATAGTTTCTTTGTACAGGGTTCAATGTAGAAACAGTCGAGTATAAGAACATAAGTTTTACTGTATGGGATGTAGGTGGTCAAGACAAAATCAGACCTTTGTGGCGACATTACTTCCAGAATACACAAGTATGTTGTTGTTATTGTATTTTTTTTTTTTTTTTTTTTTTTTTGAAGGTTATGTTTTTCAGGTTAGTTGGAGATGTTACTTGTAATTGACTTTTAATCGACACGATACTTCATTGTTTTAGGGACTTATATTTGTCGTTGATAGTAATGATAGGGAACGTATTGGTGAAGCACGCGAGGAGTTGATGAGAATGTTAGCAGAGGATGAGCTTAGAGATGCGGTACTTTTAATATTTGCTAATAAACAAGTAAGTAAATTAATAATTATTAGTTTAAACGATTCTTATCCTATTGGTTCTTACGTTTGATAGTAGATGTTTGACATTTTAACGGCTTAAATCGTGCATTATTGTTAATGTAAAATATTACAGGATCTGCCAAATGCAATGAATGCTGCAGAAATAACTGATAAACTGGGTTTGCATTCTTTACGTAATCGTAATTGGTACATACAAGCAACGTGTGCCACGAGTGGAGATGGACTTTACGAGGGTCTAGATTGGCTCTCCAATCAACTTAAAAATGCCAACCGCTAATCGGAACGTTATTTTGTCAACATTCAGTTGCTATATTAACATCATACAAAAACAGCTGCACACCCGTCCCCCCCACGAACGAATAATATTTTAAAAGAGCAGTAACACTGTGTGCGAAGCGCAAGATCTTTTGGATCTTGAGTGGAGGGTGAACAGGTTATCGTATGTTGTCACTGTGCCAGAGGAAGTTTTGGGGGGAGGGGAGTGGGGAAAAACGGTCGTGAGCACACAATCGAACGGCCACACAGGACTATTGCCTTGAGCAACTTATTATTATAATTATTATTACATTAGCATTATAGTTACACTTTTTACACAGAGATACCACAAGAAATGTGGACAAAAACTTGAAGTAATTGTATTAAAGTACCTAACTCTGAAACATACAATACACATTAATTAATTAATTAATTAATTAATAATTTAAATGATATCTTTGACAAACAAAAAAAAAAGAAGAAAAAAAAACAATTTAAGAACAAGACAAATGCGAAAAGTACCCACGGTGTTGTCAGTTTGAATGCGTTGGACATACTGATTATTCATAATGTAGCTGCATATTGTACATTACATTATATAAATACGATGATAAAATGTGATCAATAGATGGTGAGAGAATGTTGCTCTGCCCATTACATTGCAAAATGTTACATTGGCCCATCAGTTTAAATAGAAACAGAGAGTAAAATAACTGACGGTGCAATGACTTACTGTTTCTAATTACAACAAATTTGTTTCTATTTTTTTAAGTTTTTTTTTCACTGAATAGACTTTGAAAGGGAAAAAAAATAATAAAACAAAAAAAGATTAAAAAAAAAAAAGAAAGAAAGAAAGAAAGAAAACCAGAAATGGAAATATATAACTGCATATGATTGTTTCGCCCTAACTGTTAGTGTGACAGCAGGTGCAGTAATTGCACCCTCCTCCACCTGCTTGAATTAACATTAAACGGCGAGCCAATCATATGAATCAAATCTCAGTGTAAAAGAGATATCATTTATTTATTGCACCTTGATAAAGGTAAAAATTAGAGAAAAGAAAAAAAAAATCGTCGACATTCCGAAATTATTGCAGCGACCGCAGCGGGAAAAAAATTCAGGTGAATTATTAAAGGGGAAAAAAAAAAGAAAGATAAGAAAGAGAAAAAAAAGGGGAAAAAAAAACTAAGAAAAAGCTAAAAGAAAAAATAAGATTATTCTTTAGGAAAAGAAACAAAAAGTAAAAAAACGAGAAAATCACGAAACAAACGAAAGACCTCTCACGTCGATGAGAGAGGATAGGCCTCGCAAATTCTTAAGCCAGAAGATCCTGGCTGATTATGGGCAAGTCTGCCTTAAATATCATCATTTTGAAGCCGTTTCACGAATCCTTCTTCTCGACGTCCCATAAAAATTCTTTTTTTTTTTTCTTCTCTCCTTCTAAAATACATTGTTTTTATTAACTAATCCTCCCCCTAATTGACAGAATCGCCTTTTCGTCACATGCGGAAATTCGTATAATTATGTATGAATGTTTAAACAACTTGTGAAATATACTGTAATTGTGCTTTATACAGTCCACGTCTTATTTGCCATTGAATAAGTTAATCTTTTTTTTCGTTTTGGTTAATTGATTAACATGCAAATAGATTCGAGAAACGTATGTGCGCTGAACATAAATTGCAAAAAGAAGAAGAAGAAAAAAGAAACGAGGAAATATTGGCTAATACAAAGACAATCTGTTGCCATGCCTCCCAACGTTTTCTTTTTTTTTTTTTTTTTTTTTCTTTTTTACATGTTCAGTTCATCTATGTTTCTAATTAAAAAATAAAGAAAAAAGAACGAATAGATTGAATTACAAGCACGATTACTTTTTCACTACCGAAGACTGCACTCCGCTCATACAAGCATGTTTCATTTAGCTATTTAAGTCTGTTTCTTTTTTTCCCATAGCGACTAATTATAAATTAATTCATTGTGTTAGTTTTCTTCTTCTTTTTCTTCTTCTTATTCTTCTTATTATTATTATCTTTTTAGTTACTATATATTATTTTAAATGACTACAAGTAGAGTAGAATCGTAAATCTTTCTTTAAAATCTTTGTTACGTGTGTATGTTCATTAATTAGAAGTTATAAAAGCTTTTTATAAGAAGGGGCTATCTTTTTCAATTTTTCTTCATTGAAAATAAAAAAGAAAAAACATGCATATATATATATATATATATATATATATATATATAACAAGTGATGTTAATTTAATATTCTTTTTCTATACTTTTTCTTTTTTTTATTCTTCAAAGAAGGACGAATTACTATTCTTTTTTAATATACGATTTCTTAGGAGTGTGATAAAAAGAAGGAAAAGCCTGCCAAAGGTTCGACCTCTCTTTTCTAAAATATTTTAGATTCTTTACAATATCAATATATACCAACGTAGTCACAGAGAGTTATTTATTGTTACTACGTAAACGATAAACGGGTCAAATCCTGGCGATTTGCATTCGCAACTTAACTCCTAAGCGTGACCTCAGTGTCGTGACATTTTCCCATTTGTAATCTTCGTTCTCTGTGTGTAACTTATTTACATCTTTTTATACGTCGTTTATTCTTAACAAATACATTACATATATATATATATACACACACACACAGACACATTACGTATATAGATATACGTATAGGTAAATTCGTTTTAGCCATTTTTTATTTTTTTTTATGAAACTAAATCTTTTTTTTAAACTTCTATATAATTATTTAACATTTATATCTTTATAACAACGTCGTCGGCTCGACAGTATGTGATTTGAAATTTTCTCTTTTCGCGCCGAATATCACGTGACCTGAACGATCGACGCGACGCCTAGCGGAATAACAATGGTACTAAAGGCGGATTTTTCTCGAAGAGAAAACAAAACCGGCGTAGTTCGAAGGAAGTCATTGTCTTGGTTACCTCGTTGGAATTTCATTAAGGTTACATCATGCCCGATAAAAATATTCAAACGGAATCTCGAAAAATACGACGAGATTTCACATGTCAGACTAACGAAGACGGTCATTTGGGAGAATATGTAACTTATTCGAAGAAGACACAGATTTCTGGTAAAAGTTGGATGGAATTTTTGTGTTCCTGTCCGAAAAACAAACACATAAAAAGTAATTATTAAAGTTGGTAGTAATTTTCGAATTATTTAAGACGCGACGTATCGTCTTATATTAAATTTGAGGTTATAATCATTTGAAATTTATATAAATAACCTTTACAGTCAACTTAATTTTATATATATTTTTCTTTTTCGCTTGAAGATGAGAACGTAAAGAAGAAATGAAAAAAAGAGAAAAAGAAAAGGACAGGACCGTAACGATAATTTGGGAAGAAGAAATTTGTCAGGACCTTTCGTGCTTCGCTTTAACCATTCTTGTAGGTGTTCTTAAATTTTTGTTTACCGTTTCACGTTACTCATATATATATATATACATACATATACATTTATACATATATTTTTTTTTCTTTTTATTTTATTCTTTTTCAACAACGTTTGAGAAACGTTACGTTCTCGGACAACGTCGTTGTCCGGTTCGTAACGATAAATATAAATTATGCGTGCGTGTCACCATTACTGATAAATATTTTTTAAATGAGCGCTGTCTCGCGCAAGGACAGATATCGCGAAATGTAGAACAACGATCGACAGGGCGCTTGCCAACGATAATCTCTTTTTCGTTCTATCATCAACTTCGAACGAACTTCTCGTACGTTTTTCCCTGCTACCTTTAAAGAAACATCATCGAAATCGTTCTACAACAATAATAATAATAATAGTGATAAATTTTCACAACAACAACTACAATAATAATGATAATAATAATGATAATGATAATGATAATGATAATAATAATAATAATTGTACAAATTAAGGTTGTGTCAGTTGATAAAGAAAAAAAAAAAAAAAAGGAAAAGAACAAGAAAATGCGTACGAATAATATCTATTTGATCGATCGTCGGGTAATACCGACGAAGTGAAATTTTTTCAATGATAGTTTAGGTGTTAAGTCGGCCATTACGATGTCGCCATTGTATAGTAATGGCGCGGAAGCTGGAACATTGTATTTATATACTTCTCTGTCCGTAATTTTTTCAAATTATTAAAGATTATCGATTAACTATCGAATGATTCAATTGTAAATTGAATTTGTTAGAAATTCGTGTCGTATCAAGTGGACGTCAAGTTTCTTTCAAAAGGAGTCGATATTCGATGATATTCGAATGATTGGTAAGCAAATTTTTTTATTAAAAAGAAAAAAGAACAAAGAAACAAAATGGCGGAAAAAGTTAATCAACGTTCATCAACGTTCGTACAAATCTGAAAATATCGTTCTCGATCGATCAAATTTATTATCGCATGAACGTCATAAAACCTAAAATATATTATCAGCAATAGCAAAATTCTTCGATGTTCTTCAATATACACGTTTGAAAGGATAAACCAACGTCTGAGTTTACATGGCTGGGTTCTCTGTTTTTCCCCGGGGAGAAGGTAGCACGGTTATCAATTCACTTTGGACATTGGAAAAATATTATTACAAGTTCTCGAGCTGAGAGATCGGTTCTACATATACATATACATATACATACATACATACATACATATATATATATATATATATATATATATTCTTGATCGAAAGTCGATAGAAATCGTACATCGTCGTGCTAGTATGGTCTCGGTAGAACGAACTCGAGATTCGATCGATGCGGATTCGACTTGACTCCTTTATTCTCTATGTGTATAACGGAGATGCGTATCTGATATCTAAGTGTATATATATATATATATGTGCGTGTGTATGTGTGTGCGTGATTATACATATACGCGTCTGTGTCACGTGTTGGTGCAAATGGCGCCAACATTCCCATCGGTCGACTACAAGTACGGAGCCATAAAACGGCGAAGAATGGCACGCGTTAGAGAGTTGCCTCTATGTATGTATTACATGTGTAGGTGGCGGGAAAGCACAACTTAAATTCGATATCTATGTGTACGTCTACAACCACTATTAAGAATAATATATATATATATATATATATTTATATATAGATATGTGTCTACATGCATTTTTTCTTTCTTTTCTTTTTTTTTATATACTGCACTCTCATTTGAATGTCCGCGCGCCCACGACGCATTTGCGCCATGTTGGAATGCCGTATAATTAGCTTTTAATAGACGTCGCGTATCGACGATACCGCAAACATGAGGCCTTTCGATCTTCCTTGACCGCGTCACTTAACAATCTAATTACCCTTTCAATGTCCTGCTTATAATTATCATCCTGTAATGTCTATTACAAAGAAAAATCTTGGTAAATAGAATTTAGTAATTATTGAACGAATGTTTGTGGAATTATTTGTGTGTATACGTATGTAAATATAAGCGTTCTTGATCGATTTTCTAACAAGTGAATTCAATATTTCTTTTCTTTTTTTTATTTTTTGTTCGAGTTTCTGTAAAAATGTTATATAGTATGTAACGTATAATTTATATTGAAAAAGAGAAGAATATATATATATATATATATATATATATATATTAGGAACTTTGGATACGAACCAAGAATATAATTTTGTACGGTAATAAAATGTAAATAGGATATTCGAAATATCTTATACGCAGTTTGCGTCTGATTCAAAGTTAAAATGGCGCTGAAGGATTAATTGCCGTGATGTATTATTTACGCGAGTCGATAAAAAATACGGATGTCTCGTAAAAATCTAATGAAATTGTCGAATAAATTTTTCATTTATGAGTATTATACAATTAGACGCATTTTCTTGTTCTTCTTCGTTTTTTTCTTTCTTTTTCTTTCTTTCTTTTTTTTTTTTTTTTTTTCTTTGGAAGACATGGCATATTGAACATCTGTTTTTCTTTTTGTTTACAGCGAATAGAAGAAAGATCCGAAAGTTCGAAGCAATCGATTGAATTACCAGCGATAAGTAGCAGAGCCAACTTCTTCACGTATTTCGAAAGTATACTTAATACGTGATTTTACGTAGCATAAATTAGCAAGGTAGGTTCTACCAGTTAATTACATTGATTTTAAATGTTTTCTTTTTTTTTTTTTTTTTTTATGTATACACATATATACACATATATATACGTAAGAACGTTTATGCGTCTCACGTCGCGGTACTATATGTTTCTTTTATTGCCAAGTGCAATCCCGTATTAACATACGATGCAAATATTTTAACGAGAGAGAAATAGAGAGAGAGATAGATAAATAGGTTTTACCTATGCACAGATCGTTCCTTCTATTATTCAAAATGGGAGCCGTCGCGACGATAAGGTCGGATAGGTGTTGGATTTATTACACGATTAAGATGAGAGAGGGTAAAAAAAAGAGATTCAAGAAAAAGAGAGAGAGAGGAAAAAAAAAGTTCGTGTATAGAAAGGGAAGAAGGAAATCAGGTCGCCCAGTAACTGCTGTGAAACAATGCACACTGACGTTATGAGACATAGAGATAATGAAGGGTATAAATAACATGGGAGGAGGTTCGTAATGTTACTCGACTCTAAGATAAATTTGTTCTCTTGAAAAAGAAAAAAAAAAGTGTATGTATCGTTTACATATGTATTTATGTCCATATGCACGTCCATATGCAACGGAGGTATTGAGAATAACAACATTCGAAGTTACAACATTTGTTTCTTTTGATATAAAAAAAAAAAAAAAAAAAAAAAAAAGAAAAGAAAAGGAAAGAAAGAAAAAAAAAAAGATTATCCTTTATAATATGCGAGAAAAAGGACGAATGATAAATAGCCATTATCACATGATATATTCTCTCTAGACAAATTATATCCTTTTTTCAAACGTTCCACTCACGATATACTTAATACAAATTTCAATGATTTCTTTTTCGATCATTAATATTATACAAATAGTGAAATATCAAGTCGAATATTAAATCGTAATCTTTGAAATCTTTCTCTCTCTCTTTCGTAGAAACGAGTAAAAGATCGATTCGATGATTTACAACGGAAAAGAAGAAAAAAAAACAAATTAATAAAGAAAAAAGAAAGAAGACAAAAGAAGAAAAAATGGAGAACAAGAGAAATGAGAAGATGAGAGATCGGTTTGGTTGGTCGTTCAACCAAAGCCAGTTACAGCTCCGATCCGGACCGTGGTGTGATCCGGTCAGTTTGGTGAGTGTGTAGCAACGGTAGAGAAAGAGAAAGACAGAGATAAAAGAATGAGTAGGAGAGCGAGTAACGTTGGATACGTGGGACGGATAATGCTTCCTCGGAGCGTGTAATGTACGCGACCGGCGGCGCCGGCGCCTGCATACGTTTGGTCTCGCCGAGAGCGGCGTATTTATAGTATTATTATTATAGTGTGTTTACGCGACATGGCACAGATTCTTCGTTCGAATGCCTAGAACCAAATCGATATATTGCCTACGTCTAAACGACTAACTTTTCCGGTATCGTTACTAAAAATATCCTTCTCTTTCGTTTGTTCTTTTGCTTCCTTTTTTGGTTCTTTTTTTTTTTTTTTTTTTTTTTTTGGTTCCTTTTCTGTTTCTATTTTCCGCAGAAGGCACGAATAAAATTCAAAGTGTTATTTCGAAATTCGAAGGAGATCGAACGGGACAACGATTGAATTATTAATGCAATTAGAAAATTGTTTGTGGCCCAATGAACATCTATGTTGATTCGAATGCATCGAATTGTATCTGGCAGAACGTTGAATCGATTTAGCATCAAGCTTAATTAGTATAGCAATTGAATGATAGAATTGTCGGTATTAATTAGAGTCAAGTTTGTTATCGTTGGTAAAGGATCGACGCCGCGGGCGAAATTTAAGATCTACAGTCTGAGTTAGAATCAAACGAGTTTGCAATAGCCCCGTTGGTTGCATTTCTTGGGAATTCCTTTTTTTTCTTTCTTGCAACGCGTGTCGTGAAATGAAACGTTCGTGGTTAGAAAACTTGCTTTATATTATTAGAAAAAAAGAAAAAAAAAAAAAAAAGAACGTAACAATGACTTTGTGTTTCTAATAGATTCGAATTAATATCTAATAACTTTTGAAGAGAACTATAATGGTTAGCGAGGAGTATTAATTAATCGGATTTCAATGACGAGCAACAACAACAATAATAATAATAATAATAATAATAATAATAACAATAATAATCTTAGTCTTGCAACGAGTAGGATCAGATCGTCTAATCCATTGTATGCATAATAAATTATGCACGATCAACGTTCGAAGGTTTTGAGAGTGTCTACGATTACGATCAAGGATTGCTTAAAAGTGAAATGTAATCATCGGTTTAGAGCTCGGTATAACGAAAAATGAACTTCTTTCATCGTCGAAATCGACTATTTCTTTTTTTATCGATTTTTCTCTCTCTTTTTTTTTTTTTTTCCTTTCATTCTCGTCTTGTCCTCGATGAAATGAGCTATAAAGATCAGAGACAGAAGTTCCATGTCTTTCGATTAGTTTTGATGTCGACTAAACAATCTGTACGTCGTCGTTTCCTGTTTAATCGTAGACCGTTAAAACTTCAGGGTCTTCTTTTTTCCTTTTCCCTTTTTCTTTTTCCTTTTCCTTCTTCTTTTTTTTTTTCTTCTTTTTTTTTTCATTTTGCCAAAGCTTCTTGTTAAACGACTGATGTAAGGAAATAGAAGAAAGAATTCGTTTCGTTTGTCAGTATAAGACTATTATCAGAGAAGATAAATCATTTTCTCCTTTTTTGTCACAGAGGCTGATTTGTGAAAGAAAGAAAGAAAGAAAGAAAGAAAGAAAGAAAGAAAGGAAGAAAGAAAGAAAGAAAGGAAGGAAGTAAGTAAAGTAAAGTAAAGTAAAGTAAAGGAAGAAAGACTAAAATGTATTCACGTAGCGCGTACTCCCACGGTTAGGATAGTTACCTAGGTACATTTTGAAAGAGGAACTTTGAGAAAACGAAGAGAAGCAGGTGGGTGAAAAGGCGCCGAAAGGTCGTAAACCGATTTGTGAGCCTTCGTGCCAAGCAACGAGCAACAGTTGTGTAGCCTTCTTCTTCTTCCTCTTCTTTTTTTCTTTTTTCTTTTTTTCTTTCTCGCCATCCCCCATGTATACGTGTACCTAGCTAGCTAGATAGCTAGCCAGTTAGCCAGTTAGCTAGCTGTTAGGAGAGAGAAAGAGAAAGAGAGAGAGAGAGAGAGAAAGAGAGAGTTGTTCTCTCACTTGGTCATAGAGAATACCTATTCCGTACGAGGAAACGTGCCAGCAAGCTCGATGCCAGGATTATCCGTGCTTGTCCGGAAGGTGTTCCGATATATTGCAGCTGAAACGAGAATAAAGAGAAAGAAAGAGATAGAGAGAGAGAGAGAGAGAGAGCATTACAATATTTCTTCAAAGTTGTCCTTAACTTTCCTTTCCTTTTTTTTCTTTTTTTCTTTTCTTTTTTTTTTTTTTTTTATTATTATACCAAGAATTTCGTCGGTTTGAGAAATTGCACGGTAAGGAAAGGAAAACTTCCTTTATCTCGTTTCATCGGAATCAGGACGAAGGATTTCTTTCTTCCTTTCTTTTTCTTTCTTATTTTTCTTTTTCTTTTTTTTTTTTTTTTTGAAACCTTCATTGACAACTGATTCGATAACGAACGAAATAACGAATAGAATTTTTCATGGAAATATTTAAAATCTAGAAAGACAAGGTGCGATCGATTTAAATCGTTCGATTGGAAGAGGAAGTAGTAATGGGTCGTGGGGTGTGGGTTATAGTTGGAATCGGTGATATCAGGCTTTGTAATGTCTCGTAAGGTCTCGTGAGGTCCTGTAAGGGCTTGTAAGAGGTTGGAAAGGCGTGCGGCATGCATCGACAATGCGAAACCCTCCGCATTCCTTTCCTACGACAATGTGCATTGTGCGAGAGTCGCGTTATAGCTGACCAACAGCGAGCTTGACTTTATTTCTCCTTCGGCCTCAGCGTCCAAGGAAGGATATCATTGTTAAACGCGGTCCAGAAGGGACGCCAGGTTTCTCTCCCTCTTTCTCTTTATTTCTCTCTCTCTCTCTCCCTCTCTCTCTTTCTCTCTTTCTCTCTCTCTCTCTCTCTCTTTTTCTCTTTCTCTTCTTGTGGCGTTACATCCGTTCAATAGAAACACTTCTCTCAGAGTCTCCTTCTTCTTCTTCTTCTTCTTCTTCTTCTTCTTCTTCTTCTTCTTCTTCTTCTCTTCTTCTTCTCCTACAATCTTTTACTCTCACACTTACGACCGCCAAGGCGCCGAGAATCTATTAGATTTGTCATTCCCGATTATGAATAGTCGTCGGTCAGACGATCCTTTCAAGTCCGCTTTAACCTCTTTCTTTTTCGTCCTTCATCCTCTCTCCTTCTTTTTCTCTCTCTCTTTCTATATATATATATATATATATATATATATATATATGTATGTATGTATGTATGTATGTATATTCTCTTCGAACGATACCTGACGAAAACGCGAGACGCGTCAGAATTCGATCGTCAAACCGCAACAAAAGGAACTCCGTGCCGTTCCTCGGAAGAATTACGATGTTTCCTTTTTTTTCTTTCTATTTAATTTTTTTTTTATACTTTTTTCCTTTTTTTTTTTTACTGTTTCACATCCCTTTCCAAAGAGAGAAAGAGAGAGAGAGAGAGAGAGAGAGACGAGTTTCTTCTCTTCTACTCTTCATCACGTTTCTCGGAGCGTAACGAAAGACTTGCTTTTGTAGTCGAGCATGTTCTCCCTTTGTGGTTGCAATGAATCGACGTAATGAAGATCGATTAACGTGTATCGAGGAAATCGCACGTTCTCGATGATGATGATGATGATGATGATGATGATGATGATGATGATGATGATGATGATGATGATAATGACGATCAGACAGAAAGAGAGAGAGAGAGAGAGAGAGAGAGAGAGAGAGAGAAATCATTCAACTTGATCGTAATTACACAGAGGTTATTTGTTTCCCATAAAATTTCATGTTTTCGATCTATAATAATCGTTTACGTATTAGAAAGATAAACTTTAACGACGAGGATCTAAGCGTGCCTTCAAAGTAGAGTAAATTTAACTGGGATATCATTTCCACGAAGTGACTAAGATTAAATGGAACAGTTTGTATAAGTTAGTTGTTGGTAGTTCTACAGATAACCGATGTTACATGGAATCATTAGAGAAGGTATCACTTACATAAACTAGTCCATTACTTTCAAATCCTTGTAATCATTAACTTTGTATACGATATAACGTAAACTTCGAATCGTAGGTTATCAATCCTTATAAAATTTACTTGGTCGATGAGACGTGCGTATTCGATTCGACTCGATTTCATTTTTAATCCAAACTCTCTTCACCTTCCCTCTTTAAAAAAAAAAAGAGAGAGAGAGATAAAGAAAAAAAATTAGAGTTGCAGTGTCAACGTTTAATGTCCCCTGTCATGCATCTCTAATTCAATGTGATTTTTAACTCACTTTTTATCATCATCATCATCATCATCATCCTTTTTTTATGAATGACTGGACCAAAAGAGATTTTGGGATCACTTCGAAGGTGTCACTTGGGTGGTAGACAGCAAGGATAGGACTGCTCTGAGGGTTTTGGTGGGGTGAGTTGAGTTGAGACGAGATAGGGTGGTGGGGAACGAAGAGGAGGAGAAGGAGGGGGGTGGGGGTGGGTGGGGTTGCAAACAAAATCTGCCGTAAAATTTGTTCCTCCGGCGTGCGATATTTTTCTTGGAAACGAATTCAGCGTGCGTTGTCCACGACGAATGTGCATCCGGCTTAATGCCTGGTGCAGAACGAAGAATGCCGCAGGTATCTCACGTGGAATCTGCGAAAGCGTCGTCCCTCTCGCCTTCGAACAGCGCACGACGCCAGGCCGAGGTCTCTCTTCGTCATTTTTCTTTTCTCGCCTTGCGGTCTCTGATGCGCGAGCGCGTGTGCGACGTGTATCGTCTGCGTTCACGATCCTCTTCCCTCTGTGGGTCTTTCTCTGTCTGTTTCTCTTTGGTTCACTCCGTGGAACCCTTTCGAGAGATATTCTTCTTTCTCTCTTGCTTAGGTAGGGTATTGTTCGTCGAGTGTCTCGAGGAATCGATTGGAGCAACGGAGAAAACTGTCTTACCTGGTGTAACATGTGTTTTATCGACGATTAATCGTTGATTTCCATTGATTTCGAACGCTACTTGTGTAGTTACCTTCGAACGTAATAATCCGGTAATGGCGTTCTCTCTGTTATATCTAACATTTCCTTTTTTTTTGGTTTGTTTTTTCTCTCTCTCTCTCTCTCTCTTTTCCTTTAACATACATAGAAAGTAAACGTTATCTATTTAACAAGAGATTCAATCGATAGTTAAACCTATTATCAGGTGTGATTTGTAAAGGCGGTTACGGATACGAAAAGATACTATCCGAGCGAGAATTCTTATGATTGAAAAATGCTTTTACAAAGTTAAATAGTAAGAATGTTTCGAGTATGTTGAAAGCACGGTGTCTTTATGGTCGAGCTTAAGTTATATCCTATTATTTATACGATACGTTTCACGATTTACAAGAGGAAAAGAAGGGTGAGGTGGAAGTCAGGGAAGGGTGAAGGCGAGGGTAAGGAGGAGGGTAGGACTAACGTATGCCGCGAACATGCTAGTAGAACACGAATTTGCATGGTCGACGTGCGTCGAACGTATTTAACGTCTACGTCATTTCGACACGCCATGAATCGGGGAGACCTGGACGGAAAGGAAACTATAACCGCGCCTCCATTCACCATGAGCACACTTGGCCCATTCATGGTGTTTTTCTTCTTAGGATTCTCCTATTTACATGTCCATAGTTTTGCCAATACATTTAGCATGGATAACTTGCTGGTTTCTCT
>NC_057709.1:310864-335864 GCF_014466175.1 Vespula pensylvanica | reverse complement strand
ATCTATCTATCTATCTATCTATCTATCTATCTATCTATCTATCTATCTCTCTCTCTCTCTCTCTCTCTATCTCTCTGTCTTTTTATTTATCTTTCTTTTCAATTTTACTACTGTAATAATCATCGTAATTATTATTATTATTATTATCATTATTATTAATAATTGTTTTTTTTTTTTTTTTTCTTAAATTGTAATTACCATTTAAACGGAGCGATCGACGAATTGTTGGTTACTAAGAAAGGAGTGGAAGGGAGAAGGTGGGTGGAAGGGAGGGAGGGAGGGAGGGAGGTAGAGAGGAATTAATTTCGAATATATAACGATCGACTTCCTTGCGATATCTCGAATTCTCATTTCGATTTCAACATAAACGTCAAGAGTGGCGTTACTTTTCACCTTTCCTTTTAAAGCTTGAGAACGTTCGAAAATATCGAGAACGTCTCTCTCTCTCTCTCTCTCTCTCTCTCTCTCTCTCTCTCTCTCTCTCTCTCTCTCTCTCTCTCTCTCTCTTTCTATCTCTCTCTTGAGTTGAGAGACTACACTCGAGATGCTTTTACGTAACGAGAACCGCGTGAAAAAGGCGGGAAACGGAGCGATCGTAAACCTTGAGTCGGTGTCGCATGACACGCGGGAATGCATCGGTGCATTCGCATTTGCTCTGTCCTCACTCTCTTTCAAACCTTCCATCTATCTATCTATCTATCTATCTATCTATCTATCTATCTATCTGTTTGTCTGTCTGTCTGTCTGTCTATCTGTCTCTTTCCCTTTACTTTTCTTTATCTCTCTCTCTCTTTCTCTCCCTGTTCCTCTCTCTCTCTCTCTCTCTCTCTTTCTGTTTGTATATATGAGACTCGTGTAAATCTAAATCAGTTTGAAATGGGTATGGTGTTGCGTTGATCCCCTACACGAAATTCTACTACTTGTACCGGTGTAATTTAAACGTCAGTTACTTTGTCGAGAGTACTGATCTCTGGATGATGTTTTAGATCCCTTTTGGAATCTACGAAAGATTTCTATGTTCTTTTTCTTCGTCTTCTTCTTCTTCGGTATTTATATTTTCTTATTTAACATAATCATCTCATCTTAGAGATTTGGAAAGCTTAGCGGATGAATTCGTACGATCCTAATATCTTCGTAATCGTTTTATGCGGATAAGAAACGAGACACGAAACCAACCGACCGACCAACCGACCGGTGGTGAATGAAGTAATGAGACAGGAAGTAACTTAGAGGTACCGGTGCTTAAACACCTCGAAATGACCCAGATCTTGGTTAGAGTTAATGCCTCTTCGTATCGTCTTTATGAATTTGCGACTTTTCTCTCTCTCTCTCTCTCTCTCTCTCTCTCTCTATATATATATATATATATATATATATATATATATATATATATATATATCTCTTTCTGTTCGTTTAGAAGAAAAACTTTTTTCTTTTTCTTTTTTTCTTTTTCTTTCGGTCTAGATAGATAGTTCTCTTTTCTCACGATCGAAAGAAATATACGAGTTCCGATATTAATATCTTAATTGTTTTTCTTTTTTCTTTTTTCTTTCCTTCTTTTTTTTAAAATACATCATTTTTTTTCTTTTTTTCTCCTTCGCAAATAATCGATCATCGTTTGTTCATTGTTATAATGTTTTCAAGAAATATCAGAGTTTTTGCAAAATTTGTGAAAAAAGTAATGAAAGTTTCTTTCGATGTTCGATTTAACAAGGAATTCGTGTTTAAGCGAATTATTAGATACGAAAAGCTAATAATAATAATAATGATAATAACAATTATGAAAAGTTGATAGAAGAGAAAACATAAGATACGTTATAATAAATCGGCTAGTTAGAGATAGTTCTGTTCTTAAGCTGCTTACCTGTGTTACTGAAGCTACCTTGATTGATTTCTGGTGGCCGTCAACAGGGTAAGTGTACACGACGGCTACCTGTCGACCCTGATGATACCCTTATAAGTTGTCTCTCGTTTTTTGGCTATACTTACAGAAACGGAACGTAAAGAATAACACCGGAGAGAGAGAGAGAGAGAGAGAGAGAGAGAAAGAAAGAGAGAGAGAAAGAGAGAGAGAGAGAGAGAGAGAGAGAGAGAGAGAGAGAGAGAGAGAGAGAGAGAGAATGGAATACCTAAATTGGTCATGTCTCCGATCAGATCAGAGATGTTTAACGTTTGAGATGTAAGAGTATCTCGAAATGGAAAGACTGTGAAGGTTGTTTTCTCACATTTACAAAGAGAATTCAATATGTCGGCTTAATACCAAAGACGATCAACTTACTATCCAACAGTTTCTACTTAGGATCACCTTCTTAACACTTGGATACTCTACCTACCAACTTACCTACCAACTTACCTACCTACCTACCTACCTACCTACCTACCTACCTACCTACCTATCTACCAAGCCAGTGCTAATCTCAATTAGTCTTTATTACCAGCTTGCCGACGGTAAACGTCGTCGAGTTTCCCTGCGACTCGGCTTAATGTCTCTCACAAGGTATCGACCTCACACGAGCATCCCGGATATGTAACAACCGGTAAGAGATCCTTGAATGTAGTAAGGCTCACCTGAATATTACACGACGAAAATAAAGAGAGAGAGAGAGAGAGAGAGGAAATGATACAGAAAGAGAAAGAGAATAAAGTCGAGTAGTTTTAAGGAAATGTTTTTTTTAGAGATTAGCTCGTAATAAACAAGTTGAATATTCTTGCTTTTAAGGACTACCCACGTAAATGGACCTTATTCACGTCTTTTCTTTCTCTCTTCTTATTTCTTTATTTCTTTCTTTGTTTCTCTCTCTTTCTCTCTTTCTCTCTCCTTCCTCTTTTCCTTGGTTTCGCGATCCTCTTAACAAGATTCGCGGCTAATTGGCCGCAGCCACGAATACAACGCGGCCGTTGTCCGTTAAAGAAGTTTAGTAAGCCGATGCCGTCTTTTAAATAGGTAAATCATCATCACAGCTCTCAGGCGCCTTTCTCCCGAGTAACTTTCAGAAAACACGTTGACTTCGAGTAGACTTTGAGTCTTAGATGTTATGATACTCTTCTAACGACTAACTCGTCCTCGTCCTCGTCCTCGTCCTCGTCGTCTATATGAAATTTATTTATAGAAATATTCTGCGAGTTTTAAATGATCTTTTTAAGGATCCTTTAGAACCGGTTTGTAAACCTTCAAATTGATGATACGATAGATTAACAATTTTGTTTTCGTTCTTTTTAAGATCGATTTCGATCTATATCGAATCATTGTCATTTCGATAATAATGTTATTCGTTTCGTTAACGTTCGCGTTATTTCTCTTACATTTTATTTATGTATATATATATATATATATGTATGTGTGTACGTATAAAATAATTTATTGCATGTGATTCTATTTACTAAGATGTACAAACACGCTGACACGTGGTGCAAGGAAAATGAAACTCGTGCTCGCGTTTGGCAATGCGTTACGTTCGTTCAACACGAGAAAGCTTGTCGATGCTGTGCTACGCAAAGAAGGACAATTTTAAATCGTCGAATAGTATTTTTAGATTATCGTTCCTTTGTCTGCCACAAGGAGGGGGAGGGGGCAGGTGGGGTTGGATTGGATGGTTGACGGTTTGTGTACAGACCCGTCGCGAGTTTATTTATAAAAATATATTCTCAGGAACTTAAAAAAAGGATTAGAGAACGTAGCGTCATTATTTATAAAACGGTAAAAATATATTCTCTGTACGATGCTGCAATGCTGCATTATCACCATCATCATCATCATCATCATCGTTATTATTTTCTTTTTTTTTTTTTTCAATCTTTTGGTTTCGATCCAAAAAAGAAATCGAAAGAAAATCGTCCACTTTGCATCTGAAAGCGAACGCGATATACGTATATCTTCGTCGTCGAGGAAAAAAAAGAGAAGGAAGAAGAACGAAAGAAAAAGAAATCAAAAGAAAACTAATGCAACAAATATCCGCGTCGTAGATATATTCTCTTCTTCCGTTTATACGAATAGATTTTTATTTTCGTGCCATAAGTCACGCGAACTGTCTCGAACGATCCAATTCTTTTCTCTCTCTCTCTCTCTCTCTTTTCTTTTCTTTTTTATTTGTTTTCTGTTCTTCCTTTATTTTCTTTCTTTTTTTTTTTTTTCTTTTATATTTTTCTTCGTACGTCTAACGCTCCGGTGTATAATAGTCGAGCTGAATCACACTTGTGATCTCGAAGCGGAAGTTTAAAAAAAGGATATCGAAGGTGAAAATCGGTATGCATGATTCTCTCTCTCTCTCTCTCTCTCTCTCTCTCTCTCTCTCTCTCAACGTTTGTGTATCTCTTTCTCTGTGCAAACGAAAGGCAGTGCAACTCCTCGGTCTTCTCTCTGAAGACTTGAGAGAGACAGAGAGACAGAGAGAGAGAGAGAGAGAGAGAGGACACAGTGTATATATTTAGACGGACTGCAGACACAAAACGACTCAGCACCTTAACTGCAATTTCTTCGTTCCATGGGCTCCTTTCTACATCTCCTTATACATTCAACCAAAGAAGAATCTTCTTCATCTTCTTCATCTTCTTCATCTTCATCATCTTCTTCTTATTAACCATATCCGTCTTATCTCCTTTGAAAACATTAGTTAAGCGGTTAAGGAATATCGATTAAGGAATTCGTTGACACTCAAAGTTACGATGGGATAACACGAGATTAATGGTTTCGCGTTAGGTGTTCCACAGCATTCTTAACCGGATGGGGCACGGCAGGATATACGATGCAATTCGCCTATTTCTATTACTTCCCGAACCTCGGTAAAAGGTGTGGCATCGATCGAACGTATTTCGATCGTACTTGGGTACAAAGTTACGATGGCAACACACTTCTAATCCGTAAATCGTTCATCGACGAAGTGAAAAAGCAAAAAAAAGAATAATATTAAGAGTAAGTGGCTAACGATTTGGAATCGGAGCTAATAAGTCGATAGATTTTTATTTCGATACGATCGTTCCGAATATGAAAAAGAAGGAGGAGAGAAAAAAAAGAAAAGATTGCAAGTCGATTAGAGAATGAGACAGACGAAGAGAGAAAATGATTGCGATGAAAAAGAGAGAGAGAGAGAGAGAGACAGAGGGTTTATAAAATTTCATCGTTCTAAAATGACGAAGCCACTTATTTGTTTGCGTTTCTTACTTTTAATGAAACTCACAGAAATTCTCAGGACTTTTTTTTTCCTGTCTTTTCTTTTCTTTTTCTTTCTTTTTTTTTTTTTAAACCTCGGATCGTTTGCATCGCGCATTTAAATGAACATCGTGGAAGGAGACAGCTGCCCGGCCTGTGTGACTCTCAGACTTCTCAGAGACCTTCTCTCTCTTTCTCTTTCTCTTTCTCTTTCTCTTTCTCTTTCTCTTTCTCTTTCTCTTTGCCAGTACGTTTATGTACGAAGGCATAAATCTAGCAAGAACGCAAGCAAGGACTTTCTTTCTCGACGTCTATATGCTCGTTTTGTCATACGACAGGGGCATTAATCCGACCTTAGGGAGAACGGAATTATTCGATTGAATATTTCAACGTATTCTCATCAATAAAATTTATCGACGAAAATTTTTACCCCGTACGTACATATATTACTTGGATACTTTAATTAACGTAGACGCCATTTTTTCTCTCTTTCATTCTTTCTCTTCTTTTTCTTCTTTTTCGCGACAACCGACTTCGAAGAGTTCAGAGATATATTCGATGAATGAATTTGGATCTGATTATAAATATTATTCGATCTGGTTTATCAAGGTTCTATTCTCTCTCTCTCTCTCTCTCTCTCTCTCTCTCTCTCTCTCTCTCTTTCTCTTTTTACTTCAAGGTTTATAACTGAGTTTGGATGAATGAACACACGTGAACAAGTATGATAATACTACGTTTTCGTTGATCATTGCGTCATTTAACTCTCGATCTCCCTGATCTTTTACAAATTTTCTTTTTTGTCCTGTTTTTCTTAATACCAAGTTTCACTGCTCTCGATCGTTCTAAAAAAAAAAAAAAAAAAGAAAAAAAAAGAAAAACAAAAATAAAAAGAAAAGGAAAGGAAAAAGAGGTTCAAGGAAATGAACGAGTATGGTTCTGTTTAGATAAAAAGAAAGAAAGAAAGAGAGAGAGAGAGAGAGATTAAAGCAAGCTACCGCTAGTCGTCGAACGTATTTGTACTTCGTCTGGACGTTTTCAGCGTTTACGGCACGCTAACAAGTTTTATTAGGGAAACGTTAGGCTGATGAGAACGAGAAAGAGAAACAGAGACGGAGAGAGAAACTATTCTCTTCTCTCTCTCTCTCTCTCTCTCTCTCTCTCTTTAAAGGCAACCATGATGCATAAAACTCGTCGACATTTTTTTCTACTTCTTCCTCTTCTTCTTCTTTTTCTTTTTCTTCTTATCATCGTTTCTGTTAACCATGATAAAAACCAAGTATTCTATCTTAGGCGCCAATGTGGTATTTCTACTTGCGTAATTTTACGGGGTTGCAAACTATTAAACGCCACTTGGACACCGTAAATCTTTTCTCTTTTTCCCTTCTCTTTTCTCCTCTCTTCTATCTTCTCTATCTTCTCTTTTCTCTTTCCTTTCCTTTCCTTTCCTTTCCTTTCCTTTCCTTTCCTTTTCTTTTCTTTTCCTTTCTTTTCTTCTCTTCTTCAAGTCGGATCTTCAATCTTCGAGTGCAATTACCGGAGCAAAGTAGATCGCGACCAGATAGGACACGACCACAGTGGGACGATACACCACAAGGTAGCATAAAGCGACCTTCTACTACTTGTTGCAATTACCAGACGTTATACTTACAAACACGAGCCCTGATTACTGTGATTACTCCAATTGGTATCAAGATAAATTGATGAGCTTGCGTTGCAAATGATAAATTAGGAATAAGCCGTGTCTACTCTTTGAAAAAGGAAAGGGAAAATAAAAGGAGAGGGTGAAGTAGGGCTTCTTCTTTTTTTTTCAACATTTTCTTTCTTTTTTTTTTTTTTTTTTAAATCGTTCGACAACATTGTGTGTTGTTTTATCGTGTGAACTATTTTTTCTACGTCCCTCTATTCTCCTTTTCTTTTCTTTTTCTCTCTCTCTTTTTTTTTCTGTCTGTCTCTCTCTCTCTCTCTCTCTCTCTCTCTCTCTCTTTCTCTGTCTATCTCAGCCTCTTGCACATGCATCGAATTACAATGGACACTGTCTCGAGTTAAATCGTTGATACGTTTCCAGTTTAATCTTCTTCTTCTCTTTTTTTCTCATTCTTTTTATTATATCCACTCTCATCATCCTTACTGAAAAAATAAGCTATTTTTAGCTACTAGAGTTTCGAATCGGTCGATCGAGCTATATCATTTTCATTGGACACTTCGTTTTTATATTTTTCGACTTGATGATCGATAATGATCGATAAACGTAAAAGAAAAGAAAATGGTGAAAGGATCCAGCTCGATATCGTTAGATATCGTTTATAATAATGAAATTTTTGTTAAAAAATTGTATCCGTTGTACTACTTGCTATCAAATCGCGATAATATATATATATACGTATAATATACGTAGGAATGAAATATTTATCAAGGAAATTTTCTAATTAATAAAGATTAACGATTAGAAATAACGTCTAACGACGTGGACGCGACTATCGTGCGTCAACTGTAACGAATATAAAGAAACATCGGGATATAATCATTATGAAAAACCTATCGACCTATTGCCCGGTGTATCGTTATTGCGTTCTTATCGAATATTAATACACTGTGTCTACGTCATACTGGGTTGTGTCCTCTTCTTCTCCTTTTTCTTTCTTTTTTTCTTTCTTTCTTTCTTTCTTTCTTTTTCTATCATTAAGTGCACGGGCTTGACATTATTGCGCGATAAGCTTTAAACGAACGTTAAGCTTAATTGATTTTCATGAACAAAGATCAAACTCTCTTTTTCTCTTTCTCTCTCTCTCTCTCTCTCTCTCTCTCTCTCTCTCTCTCTTTCTCTCTCTCTTTTTCACTCATACATTTTCTCGGGCGACAAAGAAAATATCTAACTTAATCGAATTCACAGTCGAAAGAATTCCATAAAATTACAAAACGCGAAACGAGTGGCTAGTTTTATCGTTTATATTTCTCGTTCGTCAAATATATATGTGTGTGTGTGTGTGTGTGTGTGTGTGTGTGTGTGTGTGTGTGTGTGTGTGTGTGTAAGTGTATATATATATATATAAAGAAAAAAAAAAGTGTGGTCTTTGTAGTTTCACACAGATTAACTCAACCGAGTCAAACTCAAATACTAGATATTCTCACGTAACAAAAAGGAATATTTCGTAAACGTTTACGTATATATCACGTAATAATCGACAATCCTTCCTTTTATTTCCTCGTACACACACACACATACACACACATATATATATATGTATATATACCTATATGTCATTCACAATTCAACGATAATAACCGCGAATGAGAAAGCTAAGAAGAATATTCAAGGATATATCGGACAACGGACAAACAAAGAATAGATATAGAAAACTAAATATACAACTATAATCTAAATCACGATCTAAGTCTCGGCTTAGGGATTCTTCTCCGTCCACCATATGTCCCAGACGAGAAAGAGAGAGAGAGAGAGAGAGAAACAGAGAGAAAGAAGGACAGAGATAACAAGTATCATGGTTAAATAGATTTACTCGGAAGCTTGAGTAATGCGTTCAGTAATTAGCTTTACTTAAAGGAATTCCTCGTAACATGGTTAATCCATGGTCAAGAATCTTGTTCTTGGATCGTATGGAATTTGTCGTGGCGTCGATTGCTGCTGCTTCTATTAACAAAGTAATGTATATGAAAAAAAAAAAAAAAAAAAAAAAAAAAAAAAAAAATACTTTATACGACGCGTTTCTTCTAATGAGAAGAATTTGATTTTGAATTAAAAAAAAAGAAAAAGAGGATAAAAAAAAATAGAAGATTTACTACGAAAGCTGATAATTAATATCACATATATTTCGTTAGATTAATTTAAGTATAATCATACACGTAAACGTCTTCAAAGAAATGGAATATCGGTTGAACGATCTCGATTGAAGCAACCTTGGATCCAATCGTTCGCGGTCTTTTCCTTATTCTTGGTAGCGATCGATCCGAATCGATCGATCGATCGATCGATCGTTCGTTCGTTCATTCGTTCGATCGTTCGTTCGTTCGTTCGTTCGTTCGTTCGTTCGTTCGTTCGTTCGTTCGTCCGGTCCGATTAATTCCAACGGAGGTTCTCTTCCAATGGCTCGCGGACATGTATTATTCATTATTGTCTCTTTCCACGGCGTCCATCTTCACACCGTTGAACTCGTTCTCTCCTCAAAGGAAAACTACAACGCCTTCTTGTTCTTTTCCTTGTTCGAAGAAATATTTTTCTAAGAGTATATATATATATATATATATATATATATATATATATATATGTAACAACAGTAGATTCGTTTGTAAACACGTGGATAATATTAGACGACGCGTGCCGCCGGAAGGAAAATAAAAAAGTAAAAAGATACGAAACTATTTCATTAACTTTTAAATTAAATTTGACGGAAAATGGCGTTCCCCGATATGTTATATAAAGTCAAGACTTTCAATCTTCCTGGCATTAACCCAATTATATTTTTTTCTTTTTTTTTTTTTTTCTTCTTTTTTCTTTTTGTATATTTATCATTTCCGGACACATACGAAAGATTGCATGTCCATTGTATTATAAGATATATATATATATATATATTATATAAATTCTACGATTTCCTACTTCCGCAATTTCTTTATGCGCGTGACTTGCATTACATCCAAACAAAAAATCAAACAAAACGAAAAGATGTAAAACAAGGGATCCCGTTATTCATTCACCATAATGAAATCATTTCTCGTTCGTTCGAAGAAACAAAAAGATAGAGATAGAGAACAGAGAAATTCATCTTCGTGTTTGTGTAAAATCGAATTTATAATGCACGTTTGCTCCGATCGTTTTGAATCGACCTTGAATACGGAACATTCGGCTGCAGTGCACACCAGTGTAAAGATACGAACGTTGACGACGACGACGACGACGACGACGACGACGACGACGACGACGACGACGACGACGACGACGACGACGACGACGACGACGACGACGACGACGACGACGACGACGGCACGGACGAGCGTCGCGCCGACTCGGTAACGTGACTCGCCTCTGCGTTTGTTCTCTTTTTTACTCTTTTTTTTTTCCTTTTTTCTCGCAACACACTTAATGCAACGAAGGAATTCTTCTGGTCGTTCCGTAACGTAAAGATTTCGAGTTGACAAAAGACGCACAGACGATCCTTCTTCTTTTCTTTTTTTTTCTTTTTTTTCCCTCCCCGTTCATCGGAATACAAAATTGCGATGATGAACGTTTTTATGTAGAAAAAAAAAAAAAAGAATTACGGACTTGGTTGTATGCAGATAGAAAGTCTCATTCATTGTTGAGGGTTCCTCTATTATTATACTTGCTTATACATACATACATACATACATACATACATACATACATACATATATATATGTATGTATACGTTCATTCCTTAGGTAGGTATCATAAGCTTACGAGAAGGCAGCTTGCTCATCGTAACCAATGCTTATCAGTTCGAGCTCGAAGCAAGCGAGTAAGCGAGTAAGCGAGTAAGCGAGTAAGCGAGCAAGCAGGGATCGGTCGAAAGGCTTGGCCAATATGAATGCATCGCATTACGCGTGCACTGACTTAAAGCCACAGCCGCAAGGTCGGCATTTCTGACGCGGGCATGACATCACGTAGGCGTACACGATGGAATATGTCGCGAATATGTCGCGCTTAGGTTATAATGTATGGACATGTAGTTTCAGGACAAATGTTTATTCCAACTCTCCTTTTACCATACCACGTACGTACTTACATATACACAGACACGCGTACGCACACACACAGACACATATATATATATATGTATATGTATGTATATTATATCGAAGCTTTTCTTTGATTCACTATGGAAAGACTCGTAAAGAAAGATCGAAATGTTATTAAAAAAAGATAACAAAAATTCATTCGATATATTGTTTATCGAATTAATTTATACGCACATCAGTTTCCTCGGTTTCGTTTAGATTTAATGGAACAACGAAAGAGAGACAGAGACAGAGACTTTTTTCCGACTTTTTACGTTTAGCGTGGATGCATTCTGTGCGCATGCGCGTATGTTTACACGCACGATACTGTGCACCGCAGTAGACCACTTTGCCGCACCGCACCACCATACCGCATAACACCGCACCGTATCGTGTCGGTCTTGCTATAAAGAGCGGAACGCGTGACGGCTAAATCCTTCGCGATCATTCGAGTTATTTAACACGGGCAGCCGGGCAGATGCAAGAGCGAGGAAAGAGCTAGAGTATTAACGTTGCCTTTAAAGCTCGATGACTGACGACCCCGTACTCTCCAAGACCTCTGACAGTATGAGAAAGATAAAGAGAGAAAGAGAAAGAGAGAGAGAGATGGAGAGGTTTACAACAAGTACGAAATTACAAGGAATCTCTCTCCGAGTCGGCGCCCCCGATTTATAAGCATTTGTAAGAACGAGATCTACCAGGGAGTCTCTTCTTTCAGGATTTCCTTAAGAAAATCGTACGAGTTCGTGACGATGATACTGATGATGCTGTTGTTGCTGTTACTGCTGATGCTGATGATGATGATTATGATGATCGCGTGATCTCTATCTCTATCTCTTTCTTTATGTATATATATATATATATATCTATCTCTCTAAGAATTATTCCCAAGAAAGAGGAATGAAAATGATTATGACGTGGTGGTATAACCATCGCGATTTAAAGATATTGAGGTACGCCATACGATTTCTTCTTCAGCCATTGTTCCATAACTTACATACATGTTGAGAATTCTGTTGATATCATATTTTTTATGGTTCAGTACAAGTTTTTCTATTTCGAATAAATTATCAAAGTTTTACGAGAGGATAATACATACCGTCCAATTAATATTAAATGATAAATGTCGTCGATCTTTTTAACGAATAGAATTCATTCCAATGAGAATGAAGATCCACTCGTTCTCATCCTTTCAAAATGACAAGCTGATATTGATTCGTGTTAATTTCTAATGTGATTCTTTTTATCTGAACGAGGAACGAGAATCGGCGGAACTCTCTTACTTCTGTTATATTATCCGAAAGGTACACCACGTAAGATGTACCAGCCCAAGTAGTAGGGGTAGTGCACTGGCCCGTACAGCCCGAAATACACGGGACAAACGACTCTCTGAAACCGAGGAACGCATTCTGCGAGTGGCAGAAGAGAACCGTGAGGCTTCTCTTCTCTTTCGGCCGTTTGCTCTTCAACCGTGACTCTTCTTCTTCTTCTTCTTCTTCTTCTTCTTCTGCTGTTTTTTTTTGCTTTTCTTTTTTTACTTTGATTTTCTTCTCCTTCTTCTTCTTCTTCTTCTTCTTCTTCTTCTTCTTCTTCTTCTTCTTCATCATCATCATCATCATCATTTTCTTCTTCTTCTTCTCCTCCTTATTCAGCCAGGCTCGTAGCCAAGAAGAGAGTATCGGTAGCAAGGATCTGACTATGACGTGTTCCACGTGCAAATATATACTCCAAGTTTTCTCATGATAGACGTTGGTTGGTTCATGCTGATCGATATCATCGCTAAGTCACCGAATGATGACGAAGCTAAGTAACTTATTATTCAAAGATCGTACTTGATCGTGATCGATAGAGAGAGGAAACATTGTTGGCACCGGGCAAAAGTATTTTTTTTTTGTCTCCTCTCTTCTTCTTCTTTTTTTTTTCTTCATAGAAAAATACGATCGCAGTTGATTTTAAGTTGTAAAAAAGTAGGGAAAGGTACAACCTTGTAACGATATCGACAAAGCTTACCAGTCGATGAACTTGAGAAGAGATATTAGACTCCGTCTGTGACTGACCGCTATCATTCGTAATTCATGGCAATTTCATGCACTGTGATTTTCATCCGTGGCTCATGTATCAAAGAAGATTATATTCTCATGAGAGTTTACTACCTTCGACCAACCTTCGGAAATCGGTCATCTTCGTTGTTAACCGATTGCTCCTCGAAGATCGTATAATATTATTTAAAAACCTATTCGTATTTGAATAATCCTACAATAAATTCATAATAACATCTTAGTCAAGTTTCTAATTACCTTTTTCATTACGTACGAAAATTTACAAATACATTCCAAACGTTTATCGATCAACGACGATCTATATCAATTTTTCCCAGTTTATAACAGAGAACAAAAAACAAAGTACTTTGAATTTCTTAATCCAATTCGAAACTTTTGGATAGTTAGCTAACCACATCGCTCGAGGTTTCTATGGTTTATACGGTTAATTACGTTTATATGGTTCGTCCTTCGAGTGGTTGTTTGACAAACGACGAGGGCTAGGATGACAACGAGATGACGAAGAAGAAGAAGAAGAAGAAGAAGAAGAAGAAGAAGTGGAAAAGAAGGAGGAGAAGGAGAAGAAGAAGGAGGAGGAGGTGAGGGAGGACTAGGGTATCCTGATCCACAGGGTAGACCAGACGTACCACGGTACTTGGCATGCTTAGTGAATGGCCCCTTGATCCAGATTTTTGTAGGGTGATTTTTGCACACTCAGGGCCGCCTATATATAGCACTCGCCACTCGGCATTGCATCGCTGGTTGCCGTCTCGACGACAGTGAACGGCCACGATTTCTTTTTTTTTTCCTCTCTTCTGTTCTTCACCTCCTCCTCCCCCACCTCCTCCTCCTCCTCCTTCTCTTTTTCTTCTTCTACTTCTTCTACTTCTATAACACTTTCTTCCTTTTCCGTTACTTATTGTTTCCTTATACATACGTTAATACACTTTCTCTCCGCTAGATCGACACACTTCCATTTTCCCATAAATCAACCTCCCCTCCTTTGTCACCTTAGATCGGTTATTCTATTTCAAGATAATAATTAATAGATCGAATTTTATCATCCCTGAATGGTATCAAGAATCGTTAATCGATTATAATCGAGATCTTTATCGAGTTCGAAATCGAGAACGGTTACCACCTTGTCACCGATCGATACGCAATTTCCTCGTTATATTTATGTACATATATACTATACTGTACATACATATATATATATATGTATATATATATATATATATATATATATACATCGTACTTACAAGTAGAAACACTTGAAAACGTAGAAGGGTATCGATTGGCGCCCGTACAAGACTAGTAGCACAGCGATATTTCTTTTCTTTACCATCCAGTTCTTCTACCGTGGCTGATTAAGGGTGTATCAAGGACTTTGTGACCTCCTTGTTGTAGACGGCATCCGATATAGTGATGGCTCTTTTTTTATATCCGTTTTTTCTTTCTTTTTTCTTCTTTTTTTTCTTCTTCTTCCACGACTTCTTCTCTCTCTCTTCTCCTTCTTCGATCTTTTTTCTTTCTTTCTTCTTTTCTTTCTTTTTATTTTTTGTTAATAGAATTTATAGAATATTTTTTTTAAGATTAGGGATATGAAGTTGAAAAGAGGATGATGATATTCTTCGACGATCCACTTCATGAAAGTTATTAATCGAGGACTATAACGATAGTCGTATTCGATGGATGTATATCTACTTTCTTTTTCTTTTTTCCTTTTTTCGATTCAATATATTCTCATTTATTTCGGGAATTGGTTACGGAAGGCTTGTTATACAAGACGAAAAGGACGATTTCTTTATTTTCTCTGTCTCTTCTGTTTTTTTTTTCTTTTTTCTTTTCTTTTCCTTTTTTTTGCGGGACTTTAAAGGCGACAGTTAAATTTATTTCGGCCAAGTAGAAAATACCGGTCCTAAACAGACACCGCCAGTGCCGCTTTAGTTATACCGCGTCTTGTGAGTGTCGAGTGAGTGCAAAAGAGAGAGAGAGAGAGATAGAGAGACAGACAGAGAGACAGACAGATAGACAGAGAGAGAGAGAAAGAGAGAGGGAGGGAACAAAGCGACATTGTTATCGGACTCGCAATAAAACATTAGGCGAGTGTGTCAACCTGCAACACGTTCGCTGCTGCATGCATTTCAAGAGTGGTATACATAGGTACATACATACATACATACATACATACATACATATATATTTGTTGAGTATATAACAGAGCTAAATTCTATCATAGCAATCTCCATCTATGGTTTTATGAGGCACAGGATCTGTCCGGTTCGGTACCACATCAGGCTATTTTCAACGATAATTAGTACCTACCTTCCGTTATGTTCGCCTTTCTAATCTCTCCTTCTTCGTTATCGAAATCACCGATTGGATCGAAGTTGTAAAACTACTTGGTTTATTAGCAACATACACGTCATAGACGGATGATGTAAAAGAAGTTTCTCTCTTTCTCTGGATAAGGGTACGACGACGTTTGACGACGTTCGAACGACGAAGAAGAAGGAGAAGGAGAAGAAAGTAAAAAGTAAACCGAAAAAAAGGGAGTGAAAAAAAGGTGGAAAAGGAGAAGAAGTAGGAGTAGGAGTAGGAGGTGAAGAAGGAGGAAAAGGAGGAGGAGGAGGAGGAGTATCGAAGTGGCCGATGCAAGTGCGAGCTGTGCAACTCGTCTCGAACGAGCTTCGTGTGGCTCGACTCTCGGACCTCGTCTCCAACGTCGGACGCTATTTTTTCTCGTCTGCTCTTTCAGATTGGCCGGCTCGGTGATACACACCCATACATAAATAGATACATACATACATACGAACAGACCGTATCTCTCTCTCTCTCTCTCTCTCTTTTTCTGTTCTCAGAGTACCTACGTGGGTAGGTATGTCGAGTATGATTAGGGCACGTGTCCTTTTCTTTATTTTTTTGTTTTTTTTTGAAAAAGAAGGATTAAAGAAGATCAGAACATTTATAAAGTTTTACAAAGTTTCAATAAAAGCTTTTTATCGTTTAACGAGTTATTAGGCGATGATAGGAAAAGAAAGAAAGAGCGAGAGAGAATTACGGCAGCAACAGCAGGTGTTTATTCTTCCTCTCTCTCTCGTTCTTATGCAACTTCGTTTAAAACGTCGAAGGAGATAGAGGCGCCAGTTCGTTCAGTGGATAAGGTCGTTCTTGGACAGCCCGTGTGGCTCGAATCTTTTTCGACAGTATTTTTCTCTTTAAATCGACGAAGACGACGAAGACGACGAAGACGATGAGAGGCTGTAAGTGGGCAGACACGTAGGCGACTTTCCTCGCGACTTCTTCGACGTTGTCGTACATCTCTCTCTCTCTCTCTTTCTCTCTCTCTCTCTCTCTCTCTCTCTCTCTCTTTTCTCTCTGCATGTCTCGGCTATCTATAAACCACGAGGACGAGCCGGTCGTACCTGCTAGCACTCGAATACGTGAGTAAGAAAGAGACGGAGAAAGATAGAGAGAGAGAGAGAGAGAGAGAGAGAGAGAGAGAGAGAGAATCTTACGAGCTTATCTCTGTTGGCGTGTTGCGTCCAGAAAAATGAAAGTCTTCTCGTCGAGTCATTTTTTTGTGTTCTTATTTTTTCTTTTTTTTTTTTCTTTTCTCTGTTACTGTCTCTCTCTCTCTCTCTCTCTCTCTCTTTATGTTTAATCTTTCACAGAATGTTCGGTCGATGCACCGCGTCATCGTCATCATCGTCGTCCTCATCGTCTTCGTCGTCTTCGTCGTCTTCGTCGTCTTCGTCGTCGTACAAGTCCAGTCATCGTCATCGAAGATATTATACTCCTACACGCTTGCGTTTCTACTCGGCGATCATTCATCTCGTCATTTCAAGATGATTTCCCTCCTGGCATGAATATTTATAGACAACATTTATCTCCTTCGATAAAATTTATCTTTTGACCCAAGTAAACTTGTTCGTCTGCCAGAAACAAATATAAGCATCTGCCTCCCCATTCCCCCTCGGCCCACCCCACAACTCTCCCCATTCTAAGCTGCGCGAAGGAAGATCTTTTCTTTTTTTTCTTTTCTTTTTTTTTTTTTGTTTTTTTTTGTTTTTGTTTTAATCCTATAAATTATTATTGTTACTTAAGCGAACGAAGATTTTCGAGGGCAGTTAAATATATACATATATATATATATATGTCGTTAAATTCGGATAAATATCGATTTTGAATAATATTATAAATTCATATATGTTTATAATGTGTGTATATGTATGTGCTAAGGATACGTAGATACATATATATATATATATATATATATATATGTATATATTATGTATAATGTATATATGTGTCTAAGTATGCGCTCCAGCTGATTTTTTTTTTTTTTTTTACACTCCGTACGTTCTCTGTGTGTTTACGTAAGGAACGTTTTGCGTCATGTCTCTCGCTACCATATAGATTGACCTTATAGATCTTCCACGAACATCTGTGCCGAGGTGAGCAAAAAAAAAAGAAAGAAAGAAAAAGAAAGAATGAAAGAATGGAAGAAAGAGAGAGAGAGAGAGAAAGAAAGAAAGAAAGAAAGAAAGAAAGAAAGAAATTCGGTAGCTATCTTTAACTTTATCCCAGATTTTCAAGACATTTTATATTCGTTCTCTCTCTCTCTCTCTCTCTCTCTCTCTCTCTCTCTCTCTCTCTCTCTCTCTCTCCCTTTCTCTTTCTCTTTCTTTCTCTTTTCGTCTCGTTTATGATACAATTTTTGCAAGGGTTCGAAGGACCCATCTGAAATTCGAAACGAACGTACGAAGGAAACGGTGGTGGGTTTTAATACTCGTAAGCGGAAGTAACACGTGTTTCTACATTTCGTATCTTTCACTTCCTTTTTTTTCTTTTTTTTCATTCACATTTTCTTCTCCTCTTCGACGAAGAAATTATTTATCAGAACGAAATCGTAGAAAGTTGCTCATTTTCTTTTCGGTAATTTTAAATCCGTTTGGAAACGATTTAAATATTCTAAGAGTATATTTTTTAATTTTCTAATTAATAGTCGACTAAACTCTAAAGCTTTCCACGTATCGACGACGACGACGACGACGACGACGTTAGTGTATGTATTTGTGTAAGAGAGAAAGAGAGAGAGAGAGAGAGAGAGAGAGAGAGAGAGAGAGAGAGAGAGAGAGAGAGAGAGCTTTTCTAACCGAAATAATATTCCCCGAGTTCTCCTGTTAGATTCTAACAAAGTTCATCGAACCCATGGTGTGAACATTCATAGCAGCCCCTCGGTCGTAGCAGCCCCTCTTGAAACCCGCTCGCACTATCTGAGAATAGTGCTTTGCTAGAAGAACGGCGAAACGTCTTCCTGGAATTCACAGTGAAACTCTTAGAAAGGACCTGAAGAATCCTGAATCCGAACTATCGCCATATTACACATACACACACACATATATATATATATATATATTTCTCAATTTTTTAATAATGTCCTTTACGTCAATAATATATCGACGAACAATAATAAATCGAGCCCGAACGAATCAATTCCAAAAACGTTGTGATAACGAGTGAATTGATAAGAGAAAGGATTATACTTTCGAACTTTAGTCATTCGTTCTTATTCATTTATTTTCTTTTTTTCTTTCTTTTTTTTTTTTTTTCTTTTTACAAAAGACGACATATAAATCTTTTCTCTCTCTTTCTCTTCCATTCACTCTCTTTTACGATTTTCTACGGCTGTTGCTTGGGGGTAAACGTAAGGAGAAGAAAAAAATAATGGAGAATAATAGAGTGAAAGAGAAAGAGAGCGAGAGACAGAAAGACAAAAAAAAAAGATAGAACGAGAGAGTCTGCACGACTCGACTCAACTCGACTCGCATATTTGCGATACGGTGGCGTGTCGAGGCTCTCCTCTCATGCTCCTGAGTTGCTTAGAACCGAGTCCGCGCTTAGAACGACTTAGCACGGACGGTGCAACGACCTCGTGCAACGAGCCTCGCTGTCTCTCTCTTTCTCTCTCTCTCTCCTTCGTCTTTCTAGACGCTTACATTCTCTCTTTCTCTCTCTCTCTCTCTCTCTCTCTCTCTCTCTCTCTCTCTCTCTCTCTCTCTCTCTCTCTTATATTCCTTTAGACTCGTAAGCGTCGCGACGCACCATCGGAGGATCTTATCGCGAAGTGAAAAGTTTGACTTGTTTTTGAAAGCTTCTCTAATTCAACAGGGTTGAAATATTTACGAGATAGAGAAAGATAGAGAAATTAGAGTGGAAGAGAAAGAGAGAGAGAGAGAGAGAGAGAGAGAAGAATTTTTACCATCACTTTTTTTTTTACATCCACTTACCCCCTCCTATCACCAACGTCGACGTCGTGCTAAACAAATTCACAAACACGTGTCGTACCATTTATTGTCAGCTTCGAACGATCAGTTTCTACCGTGATGCAGTCACGTTCTCGAAAACAATTACGTAACGTTTATCACACCCCCATTCTCTACTATCTTCAATCCTCATCCTTCATCCCCATTACCGAACTCAACTCTTATTCTTACTCGTATACATAATTATATTTATATAAGAAATAAGAAGAAGATTCAGTTTGAATAATATGTATTGTGAAATTCTAAATAAGTTACTTTAAACGCGAGAATCTTTATTTCTGGAAAGGAGAGCCCATCTTCGTACGATTTATTTTTACGTGGGAGAGGAAAGAAAAAGAAAAAGAGAGACTGAGAGAGAGAAAAAGAGAGAGAGAGAGAGAGAGAGAGAGAGAGAGAGAGAGAGAGAGACATGTGTTAGGGACTTGCTTTCCACATCTTTTTCATCTTACTTTTTATCTTTCTTTTTCTTGTTTATTTTTTTCTCTCTTTCTCTTTCTTTTTTTTTGGCGGAAGAAGATGATGATGAAGAAGAAGAAGAAGAAGAAGAAGAAGAAGGTGTGAGACTGTAGTCGTCATTTTTAAAGGAGACGACGGCCTTGTCGCACCAGAGAGTGTCGGCCAAGCAGGCTCTTCCACTCTTTTTCCGTCTGCCACCTTCTCTCTCTCTCTCTCTCTCTCTTTCTCTTTCTCTTTCTTTCTTTTTTTTCTCTCTATCTATTTATCTATCTATTTATCTATCTATTTTGTTCTTCTTGACTTCTTTCGTTTCTCTTTCGTCTTCCATCGTCGACTTGTATTCCTCACGAATATCATCCACCCGTCTATCCATCATCCCCTTCCACACCAATTCTATTTTCTTTTATTTTCTTTTATTTTATTTTTGTTTGTTCGTTCGTTCGTTCGTTCGTTCGTTTCTCATCGACAAAAGTTGCGTTGTTAGTCACGTGCAAATCGAATCGTAAAGAGTCGACGACGAATAATAGAAAAGCGTACACGTGTTCACGGTATTACATGGTAATCGGTATTCGTCGATCGTAAGAAGAACATGTGCGCTTAGTTTGATTTATCGAAATGAAACGCGAGATGCATATTCGAGATATAATACACGAATATCGATGATGAATAATATTCTTTAAACTGTGCAAAAGAGAGAGAGAGAGAGAGAGAGAGAAGGGGTTAAAGATGAGAGCTAAGGAAGGAATCGTAGATAACGATTACGTTATAATTTAAATTTAAGAATTCGCGATTACGTTATGCTTTAGTTTCGCTAATATTGCGTCACTAGAAAGGAATATATATACAGCGCGTACTCTCTCAAAGGATGACGCGAGTTTTATATCTTCGTTTATATATAATGTATATATACGATACGTATAATCTTATATTCCATGTATCGTTCTAACGAAAAAGCACGCGCGATATAATCTTTTCTTCCTTTTATATATATTTATATTTCTTTTCTTTTTTTTTTTTACAATTTTTTTTCTTTTTTTTTTTTTTCGTTTCCTATTCTCTCTGTTACAGAATGCACCTTTGGAAAGCAGATTCGAGAGTTGGGTTCTACCTGGTTCGCGGATTTGGGACCACCATTTGGGGTTATGTACTGCATCAAATGCGAATGCATTCCGGTACGTATTAAAGTGGGTGTGCCACTGTGTATGCCACGATTCTTATGCTGCATACTACATATATATATATATATATATATATATATATTATATATATATATGTACGTATGTAGGTATGTATGAATGTATGAATGTACGTATATGAATATAGTAATATCGGTATGTACGTAAGAGCTATTTCGCGCGTGTACAAGCAACGCTATATATCCCTCGCTTACGTTTGCGTGCGTTTTTCTTCGTCCGTTCGACCTTTGACCCCTCTCATGTCTCGAGAGACTCGCCCTACGGACGAGGCCGGGTCCGTGCGTTCAACATTACATTTCTATGTAAGAGACCGACCCGACACAACTCCAAAGGAACACACAAGAAGGTCCAAGTGTATGTACATACGTATATACGTGTGTCTATATGTGTGTGCGTGTAGTATGTACATACGTGAACGTTAAACAGCCCGTATAGTACAGGCTCTTTCAAAAACATCCTCTTTGGTCCAGGATCGTTTAGAAATTGTCGATATTATAGATATCATTTTTAATTAGGTTAACTCGTTATAGTTTAATCTTATTGATAATATTATCAGTTAGTCATAATCAGTGTATGTGTATATATATATATATATATATATATATATTATATATTTTATCAAATCTTTTATCAACGATCGATACCGTACGTTCTTCTCCGTTTAAAAGTTGATTCTTATCTTAACTGAAAGAAGAAAAGAAAGAAAGAAAAAAAGAAAGAAAGAAAGAAAGAAAGAAAGGAAGGAAAAAAGGAAAAAGAAAAAAAGAAAAGTCCGTAGATATATCCAGATGCCGTAAACATAAGAGACGACGATATCTCGAATCTGGGTGACGTGACCTACGGAGAAGTTGACGTGCTTTCTAATCCCATTCCTGGTCCCGAGACAGACTGGCGTCCGCAAGCGTTTCTGTTTAACGTATACGCCGATCTTTGGTTTAACACATATACATACGTAGTTAACATGCATATGTAAGATATCTATGTATTTATGTATATGAGAAACCGCGTGTGAGAAAACGTTTTAGAAGCGCGTTTATAATCCTCTTCGGTCATCGTTTCACCTTCTACGGTTTCCTTTTTTCAAAACAAAAAAAAATATATATATATGCACGCACACGCACGCACATATGCATAATATAGGTATATATTTTTCGGAATCGGCATTAACCCGCTTTCGATGAAACTGTCGTTCGAATTTTCGCTTACTTGAGATATGTAATGATATTCATTTACATTCCGAACGTTTGCCGACGACAGCAGACCGTTTTGCGTTCCATATACGGTGAGACAATAGCGTCATCATCAGTGTTTCGTCTACACACCAAAGAGTATTTCTACCCACGTATTCTCTCTCTCTCTCTCTCTCTCTCTCTCGTCGTTCAGAATTTCATTACTGACTTGAAAAGTACCTGCTGTTGTCGTAGTTTAAACGTTACCACCAACTAAAGACAGGAACAAACGATAGAGAGAAAAAAAGAGAGAGAGAGTATGGTTGAGAGAGGGAAGGACCACGGTTAAAAGGCACTAAATAATCAGTAAATGCTAATGAAATGCTACCTGATGAGCCTACAGAGTAGAAAAAAGTAATTGTACGAGCGCACGAGCCTACCCTTGAGAATCCGACTTTATTTTTTAACACTGGCCAATTATTCTTTTTATACGGATTAACTTAACATAAATATAATTTTACTCATTTTTACGTCGCTCTTTTTATTGTAATAATAATAATAATAATAATAATAATAATAATAATAATAATAATAGTAATAGTAATAGTAGTAGTAGTATTTTCTTTCTTTTCCATTTTTTTTCCAAACGATCATCGATTTATATTATTAGTACGTGTTGAAACAAACGAGGACGCGAGCGTTCTGTCGTTTACGACGACACTCGAAAGATATCTCGAAAGAAGGATTTAATCCTCACCCACACCCACACGTGTACACACAAACATATATATACATATATATATATACATATATTACACACATATATATATATACATACATACATAAACGCGCGCGCCCAAGTTACTTTCGAGAAAGTCGAGCGAGCGAGCAGCTCTCGATGCAAGCCCAGATATGAAAATCTGCCCACGGCAGAATATCCTCCTGTTAGTATATCGGCAGCCTATTAAAATACTCGTCTCCATTATACTCAGAGAGGACTCCGACTTTATCCCTCCTCTTCCTCCTCCTACGCAATATATCCTCCTCCTCTTTCGATTTTACTCCTTTCATTCATTCTCCAGACCACGCCGGAGTTTATTGAAAATAATAACAACGAACAAATAACAATCACACCGATTACGAACGGAAATGTAGATTAATAACGAAGGATTATAGATAAGAGAATATTTGTACTTTATTTGCTTGTGTGTGTGTGTGTGTGTATACCGATCGTTCATCAACGTCGTCGTCGTCGTCGTCGTCGTCGTCGTCGTCGTGGTTATCATTCAAAAAAAAAAAAAAAGAAAAAAAAGAAAGAAAGAGAGAATGAAAAAAGAAAGAAAGGAAGAAAGAAAAAGAAGATGAAAACACGTTTGCGTTAATGAAAGCATCAGTAATTAGAAATAATGAAACATTTAACACGCTATACTTTAGTAAGAGCAGTACTATTGGCATTGCGGTACGTCGGAAGCCGACAGTACAGGTATATATATATAGCAGCTACCGTATGGTAATGTGACCAGTCAATAAAGTTATCTATCAGTTACGTACACACATATACAGACGTATATAACCACTCTTTGGAGTCGATTCTCAAGCGCCTACTTGAATAATCTTAGTGTTTAGTATCTTAATCGTCCTTTCCGTTCTCATTAAACATCTAGAAACTCTATAATCTTGAAAGATAATTTCTTTGGTAAACATATCATTCGATTATATCAACTATAACATAATATTTCGAGGTTTGCGATTAAAAAAAAAAAAAGTCAAAAGAAAAGGATGCGTCTAATTCGATTTTCACTCTCTCTCTCTCTCTCTCTCTCTCTCTCTCTCTCTCTCTCTCTCTCTCTCTCTCTCTTTCTTTCTTTATCTCTCATGTGCGTACACGTGTGTGCGTTTGCATAAATTTGATCGACCGATCGATCGATGGATCGATCCCAAGTCCAACGTCTCGTCGTTCGCAGTCGATCGTTGTTGGATCCTATGTTGGTCTCGACCGTTTTTAATAGAGTTCAATTCTACCAATCTTCTTATAAGGTGTCCTTGACTATCAGTAGCCTTACTTTAGTTTCTACTTTTTTTTCCCCCTCCTTCTACCCTCCCTCTGTGACACATAGAAACGGCCAGAGCCACGTTCCGAGTTTCGATTCGATTCGTCACGATTAAAACGTGAGACAAATAAAACTTACTATACTTAAATGAATTTTAAGAGAAGCTTGTGTGCGTGGCTGCGTAAAAATACGTACGTACGTAGGTAAATGATTGTCTGTGTCCGTATGTGGGCGTGTTAAGCTAGAAAGATAGAAAATGACCAGAGAAGAGGAATGAGAGAATGAAAGAGAGAGAGAGAGAGAGAGAGAGAAGGGAAATGTTGTCCGTGGGTATAGTCGCAGGAAGAGCTTATGGACGAACGCGCGAACTCTATTTTTAGAGTTGGGTGGAATGACAGTCCCTCTGTCGAGTGTACATGAGGGGCTATTGATAGGTCCGCGGTCTTGGTGTGTTAGAAGAAGAGACAGACGCGCCTCGCGCCTATGAATCAGCCGAGCAAATACGAGGGAGACCGTTTTCGTTCTTTGAAGATTACGTCCTCTCTTTCTATCTCTCTTTCTCTCTCTCTCTCTTTCTTTCTTTCTTTCTTTCTCGCAGCATCCTTCGTACTTCTTCGCACCACCTTATCCCTCTTTACCTCATCCCTAACACCTCACCCAACCTCTCCGACCTAAAGTCAACCTCTCAACACCATTGCCAAGCAAGATTTTCGGTTACGTTTGGTTCTCTCATACCAATGGAAATATTTCAACCGACTCGAACAAGTTCCAAGTAATCCTTTTCATTCTTCCTTCCTTCCTTCTTCTTTCTTTCTTTTTTTCTTTTTTTCTTTGCTTCCTTCCTTCCTTCCTTCCTTCCTTCC